>NC_134404.1:46277994-46387994 GCF_038048845.1 Mixophyes fleayi
TCATTCAATGCCATTTGCAATGTCACCAATAAAGATATTAAAAAGCACTAGTCCAAGTACAGTTCATTGGGATACTCCACTGGTAACCTTTCCCTCCTGTGAATGTAATTCATTTACTATTACTCTGTTCTCTATCCTGCAACCAAGATCTTATCCATTCCACCATCTTAAAATCCAATCCCAAGCTTTCAAGTTTATTTAGCAGTCTGTGATGTGGGACAGTGTCAAAAGCCTTACTAAAGTCTAGATAAGCTACTGTACGTCTACAGCCCCTCCTTGATCTATCACTTTAGTCACCCAGTAAAAAAAGTCAATAAGATTTGTTTGACACGATCTTCCCCCAGTCAATTCATGCTGTTTGTGATCCTGTTAAAGACTGGATTTGAGATATTCTACAACTCTTTCTTTTAAGAGTGTTTTCATCAATTACCCTGCTACTAATGTAAGGCTCACTGGTCTGTAGTTGCCTCTTCCTTGCTTCCACTTTTGTGTAGTGGGACTATATTCACTCTTTTCCAGTCCTCTGGAATTACTCCTGTAGCTAGTGACTGACTGTAATTCTGTTACTTGTGTTACAACACCCCTTTCAGCTCTTTTAGTATCCTTGGATGTATCCTATCTGGCCCCATTGATTTATCCACTTTCAGTTTTGAGAGCTCTGTTAGGACCTTCTCCTCTGTAAATATACTTGTATCTACCTCATGATACACAAATCTATCTATCCTCTCCTGATCTTTCACCATCTGTGTTGTCTCGCGTTACTGACTGTCTTTCTGCCATTTCATCTTGGATGTCTTCTCGCCAACTCAAACTCAATCGTTCAAAAACTTAATTAATAATATTCCCACCCAAAGACAGAAGCTTCCTGCCTGACATTTCTATTTCTGTTGATAACATGACCATAAATCCCACCCCACAAGCTCGCTGCCTAGGTGTAATCCTTGACTCACAACTGTCGTTTATTCCCCACATCAACTCTATATCTAAATCATGTTACATACACCTAAAGAACATTTCCAGAATACGCACATATGTCACACAAGACACTGCAAAAACCTTAATTCATGCACTCATCATCTCCCGCATCGACTATTGCAATCCCCTCCTTACTGGTCTTCCCAAAGTGAGACTTGAACCCCTACAATCTATTTTGCATGCAGCAGCTAGATTGATTTTCCTTGCAAACCGTTCTTCCTCTGCTGAGCCACTCTGTCAGTCTCTACATTGGTTCCCTGTATTTCAACGAATCCAATATAAAATTCTTCTACTAACATACAAGGCCATCAACAAAATTGCACTAACATACATCTCCTCACATGTCTCAAAATATCTCCCAACTCGACACCTCTGTTCTGCACAAGATCTGCGTCTCTCCTCCACTCTCATCACATCCTCCCATTCTCAGTTACAGGACTTTTTTTGGGCTGCACCCACTTTGTGGAATTCCCTCCCTCGCACAATAAGACTTTCCTCTAGTCTTCAAACCTTCAAGCGTACACTGAAAACCCACCTCTTCAGACAAGCTTATAATATTCCTCAACCAGCATTTTAATCTCCCTAGGTTACCCTATTACCACCCTCTACACAACTAACACAAGACAACAACCCTCTGACCAACATTGCTGTGTAACTGATCACACAGCCCACTCAATATTTTTTACCTTTGAATTCTAGCTGGTCCAATGTGCAATATGATGCAGCACTTGTGTATGAAACTCCTATTATGCCATAGATTGTAAGCCCTCTTACCTCTCTGTCTGTATGTATTACCCAGTATTGTTTTATTAATGTTTGTTCCCAATTGTAAAGTGCTACGGAATTTGCTGGCGCTATATAAATAAATGTTGTTGATGATGATGATCTTTATAAATATACTTGCAACTTAACTGTGGTCTCTTCCCCGCTCTTTCTGTAGTGAACACTGAGCAAAAATAATTATTAAGATAATCTGCTATTACCTGGTCTCCCTCCACAAGACTCTCACTCTCTGTCTTTAGAATTTATATTTATATTGTAATATACAGGAAACAGTCAAACAAACAGAAAGAAAAAATATTTAGAAAAAACATTTATTATTATTTCTTGGGTTTAGATAATACAATCTAAACTCTTAGTAAACTCAGTACATTCTGACATTCATGTACAAGTAAATAAACTGTATATCTTAATTATAACATAGAGAAAGCAGTGCTGATACAGACATCTAATAAGTAGAGAAAGTGAGACAAGAGGTGTGACTTAAATAATATTGAAGATAAAAAAAAATACATTTAATAAAAAATACATAATTTATTAAATAAATAATATCTTTAAAATAGTAGTCATTAGTATCGGTATCTGAATTCCGCATAGATTGACACAATTATAACAATCACTGGTAAATATGCATATATAGATGTCATTAAATACAAATTACAGTGTTATATTAGTCTAATTAGTCTTCTAATTAGGAAGGCAATATTGTCCCATACCACTATATATATAAACAAGATTGGATGCTGTATTAATATCACCCCAGCTGTAAAAGATCTCTTACTTAAGAGCCAAAACATCCTACTAGTGAAGTTAGATATCCAAATGCAATAGAAGCACTGTATAGATGCTCAAAAAGATCTTTACCAGCATATGCTTATTATGTCAAGTATATAAAATGTGTTGTAGAAACAGATAAAACAGAAACCCAAGTGACTATTAATAATCCAGCAATTATACTGACGCGTTTCTTCACAAACATGTGGTTTAATCACAGGCACAATGTTTGATTCAATTCAAATCAAATTTAAATGCTATACTTGGCAAACATATTATTAAAAGAATACTTTGAACTAAAGTTATTTCCCAAAATTTAAAAATAGATAAATAGGGTCCTAGGCATGTGGCCTGGCTAGCACCGATCCCAGATTCCAGGTTCGCATGGCATGTCCATTTGTATCACATGATTTAAATTACATTGTTTAGAACTTAATCACATAGCTGAAACATATAAGATGCAAAAAAAGTGCCCTCATCCGTATCGTATTTTGGGCATACTGGTGAATCTGTTATCCTTTCCTAAATACCTCCACCAGATCCAGCACTAGGAGGGTGTGCTATGTTCCCTTTATTAAGAGGGTCTGGTTAAATCAGTCCCAGGTGTTTATTGAAACCAATCTTGGACGCCTCAAATCTCCCCTTCACTTTTCCTCAGAGTGGTCACCCATATCGTCCCTCCAGGCATCAAAAAGCAGGAATGAGGCCTTTACTGGGGCATGACATCAAGTAATTTCTATCAGCAATCAGCTTCGGACAAGGTCCTGCTGAGAGGAAGGTGGGGATATAGCCAAATCCGGTCCTCCTGGATCCCATGGGGCGAAGGCAGCATGTCTCAATTGTAAGTATTTTAAAAAACACTTATGGGGTATTTCATATTTGTGTTGGAGTTCCTGAAAAGAGGGAAACATCTTATTTGTAAAAAAGATCTCAAAATGTTATGATTCCCCTTCACTTTCCACAAACTCACTCCCGCAAGGATTTTACATGTGTGTGAGGCGAGATCTGGGTGAAACAATGCAGCCTTTGAAAGTGTGCCCAAACGTGCAATAGGTTTTATATAGCACGTAGGCCGAACTGGTCACATCCACCACCCACCATGTAGGCAGGAACTGTACATGTATGACTATATATTAGTCTAAACCTCCTCCTTCTCTGAAGGCTGGCTGCAAGGCAGATCATTTACACTTATTTGTGAGTACTGCATTATATTAAGTATACAATTTGTATGACATTTATATAATCCAGGGTGCACCAGACCTTTATCTTACTTTTTATTGATTATTATAGAAATTTATTCCAGTTCATTCTAATATCAGAGGAGTTACCAAACTGGACAATAGCATATAGTGCCTTTAGGAGAGAGATATGGGGATCATTTGAAAACAGAAGAGTATCATCCATATACAATGCAATTTTGTTCGGTGAAAAAACCCATTGGCAAACCATTTAATTGTCAAAGATGTTATGTTCAATGGCAAAAGAGGTAGGGAACAGAAGATACCCATGTCTTAAGTAAATTACTAGAACACAAAGCTTAAGGAGAAAAAGCCACCTGCGAGAACACTGGCCATTGGGCAATCATATAGAGTGTGGACAGTTTATAGTCATTCCCAAAAACAATTTCACCATACCTAACCAAAAGTTTTCCCATTCTGCAGAGTCTTGGTTGCATCTAGAGACATGATTGGTCTTCAGTCCCCATTATTATAGGATATTTGAATAGAGGTCAGGAGGCATCTGACATTAATCACGGTTGACTTTCCCAAAACCTGTTTGAGCTCTCTGTATGACAATTTGGATGGCACTATGTAAACATATAGTTAAGCCTTGAGTTTATGTGTCCATATTAATTAGAAAAATGGGTCTACTTGATTCCCATTCTGCGTGGTCTCTGTCAGCCTTGGGAAGACCACAATAGGGGATTCTAGAATGTAGGGTATTAGGGTACCCAAATTAAATGTCTTAAGAAAGCTATTTAGCAACTGTCACGGTGCTGGTAGCGCCTAGGTAAGAACCACTTGGCTGGGGTAGCTATCAGAGACACACCACGGCTCGCCAAGCCGCTTAGTCCTGAGTGGGGCGGTTTGAGGTACAAACTGAAGTCAAAAGATTGTAGAAGGTAGAATAGTGATGGACGAAGACAAAGTCGAAGGACTTGAAAAGATAGAATAGTGGGGAACGAAACCAAGGTTGTAGGATTGGAGAAGGTAGAACCATGATGTACAGTGCAACAAAACAAGTATTTTTCAAAGCGCCAGTAGATAAATCCCATATATAACTTTGCTCCTGCAAAGGTTTGGTAGAACTGAGGGATTTTATAAAAGCTACAAACAGGTGAGATAAACTGTTCTGATTGACTTGACCTTTACACTGATGGACTGTTTGGAGAGTAAAGAAAACTGTGCAGTAGTCCAGAGAAAGGAAACTAGCTAGATTGCTGTTCTTAGCATAGTGCTGATTACAGGATTTGAGAGGTGTTTATAGCTGTCATTGTGAATTGTTTTCTTGACAGCTGTCATCTGGGACTAGTGTTATGAATCCTCACAGTAATTGTTTTCTGACAGCCGTCATATTGAGCTAGTATTGTGAATCCTCACAGTAATTGTTTTCTGACAGCTGTCATCTGGAGTTTAGTGTTGTAAATCCTCACAGTAACTGTGAAACAAAGTCTAAAAAATTTTTTTTATAGCCATCTATGAGCTTCCCATCCAGGCAAGGTACTTTGACTGACTGATTTTATTGCCTCTTATCACTACCATCACTTTGAAAGTGAGAGTAGCATCTAATACAAAGACATATCCTTCTGACAACCTGATCAGAGGTAATGAGCCCTGATATTTCTTTATATCTGACAGAGCAGCAGATGTGGTGGAGGTATATAATGTATAATGCTTCAGAAAAAACAAAACAGTCATTTATGTCTCCTGGATCAACCAACAGGTTATTCTGTGTATCGATAATGATCCAAACTGGTGTCATCCTTAACTTCTCCCTAGTTAGTATTATAAACTATTTGCCTGAGCTTTTGACACAGCCATATTATCTAGTTTTGAATTTATACATTTTTAGATCCAATCAAGGTGTCACTGTTCAGCTTGCTATCACTGTCCCCTTTGTCTCTTTATTTTTGTTAGATATATAACATCTCTCTGCTTTTTCTACTTCTTTCATCAAATATCCCCCATGTTTCCATCCATCTTTTTGTGTCTGGAAACTGCCTGGACCACTACACTCATCATATAAACATTAGCTGCATCCCATACGGTATGTTTCAGATTTGTCGTTATGTATGAAAAATAATTGCAAATATTGTGTTGGTGAAAGGAAGGAGCCAGAAAGGATTAATTCTGCCTTTATAGGACTGGGGAGCAGTTCTAAAATGTAAAGTAATTATTAATGTACTGGAGTCCAATATTCCTCTAAGGAGAAAAGCCATGGATTAAATATAAGGTCTCATAGGTATTTTAAATAGCAGTAGTAACTCTTATCCTACTGGAGAAGAAGGAGTGAAAAGCATGGTTCACTCATTGTCTCTCAAGAGCCTTAACCTGTGTACCCATTAGATGACATCATCACCCCAATGTCTTTATACTTATCACATTCCATTACATGAAGTATCAATGCTTTTCTCCACTGAAAATAGCAATTTCTCCGGGGCTGAACTTGGATAATCAGGTTTACTGCCTACAATGGAGCTAGCCCAGAACAAGAGTAGCAAGAAAAAATAGTTTACTAAATTTAAATTGCCTATTTTACCAAGTAGAGAAATACAAAATATGCAAATCTTTCTGAAAAATTTGCTAAGGATGATTTTTCTTTTTATTATAATTTTTTTTTTTTTACTTCAGAATAGAATCCATTATAGCCAGAATGTATAGAGGCAATATAAACTGGATCTATTCGTGCAGACTGGCAGAGGAAACCAGATTCAGGCAACCTTTCACCTCCTCTGACCTCACCTCGCCTGACATTCATTGACGTCCTACTTATGTCACATTATGCAGTTCACATAAGCCAGATATTCCCTATTGAATATCCGCCATGTTTAATTATAACTCTATTGACTTCCATATGGTCATTATCTTTGAAAAAATAAATCATGTATATGTTGAAATATGGTTTAAAATACAAAGCTACAAACATCAAACAGCACTAAAAACAAAATAATAATATAAATTTAGGATCCAGGCAGACACTTTTGGTGGAACTAATTATTACAGACTATTGATTAGAGACATAAATGAATAAATTAGGTAGGACATGTGGATTAAAAGACGGATTGTTGCGTAAAACAAACTGGTTAGTATCGAGCCACACGCACACACTCGCTGAACATTCACAAGAGATTGAAATGAAACCACAATAAATACAATTATTTTACAAGAGTGTCATCACTACTCCCACGTATAAAGATATATTACTAGATAATTAACATATATTCATGTCAGTCCTCTGTGGACAGTCCCAGATTGCCTGCTTAAATTGTCATTCTGGACCACAAAAGGCCATAACAGTTGCACAAAAAAATCACTAGTATGTGATAGTGAAAAAGAACTCACTGATGTTAATCTCCTCCTCGTCATACAAGTCCACCTCCGTCAGCCTGATCAGCATTCTGGACAAGACGCTAAGGAACTGGAGATATGCTCCCATTTTCCCCACCTAGAACAGCAATCAGCAGTGTGTTATTGTTGTGTCTTATTGTAGGCTGATAACCCTGCAATGCTACACAAATATAAAACATAAAAATAATGTTTAGCAGCTTCCAGTGTTTCATTAGGGATTTGTGAACCATATGTTATGTGGTAATTAAACATATTTGCATATTTGCATAATTTATTACAGACCCAGCTGGAAATACAGAATTTGTTTGTGCCCATTTGGCACGGGGGGGATTTAAACAATTCCACAAATCTAATCCTTTGTTTATTTATTTATGAATGTATTTTTATTACTTTTCAAAAGAAAAAAAACAGTTTACAAATGCCACCTATCAAGACAGTTCAAAAGAAAACAATTCACAAATGAACAAAATAGATTCCCACATGCAAATTCGGAACGCAACCTGAGCGCAAATGTAAAAAAAGAGCACGGAACTTGAGCGAAGTTCCCCACCGTATTCAAATCCAAGCGGATCTCCTAAACGTTACTTGCCGTATGTATCTAAGAGGACGCATCAGAACACATAAAAAAATTATATAATAAATGAACAAATCTTAACAGTATAATCAATAATAAAAATATGGATTTTAAAAATATTTTTTTTACATTAAATACATAAATAAAGATGCTTTAAATGCGTACTGCACATACAATGTGTTTATACTTGTAGTTTTTTTTAAAGAGATAAAAAGCCATTGCCATGACAGACATCACTGTCAGTCGGCATCTACACCTCCCTGTAGCTGATGCAAGTGATACGTCTGAAACCAAGTGTACTTTACGAGAAACCCAGGACTTGAATCAGCCGCATCTGCGTCAGCCGCCCTTACTGTACATGGACTATGTTCATCCACCCATTCTCTCCCTCGTTCTGCCTCTCGAGTCATAGGTGTCATTTGCGTTCGACTTTGAGTTGCCTGCAGTTGCATTCATCAGTGCAAGGGCCGCTTCTGAGCAAGGGCAAAGCTATTTCACACAAAGCTATATTATACGGCACACAAATGGATGGATGTCCGAAGAGGAATCCTTTCCAATAAGTGCAAAAAAAATGTGAATTGCCCATAGCGTACCTCAGTTACATTACTCCTCAGGGAAGACAATGATAAAAAAAAATGTGAATTGCCCATAGCGTACCTCAGTTACATTACTCCTCGGGGAAGACAATGATAAAAAAAAATGTGAATTGCCCATAGCGTACCTCAGTTACATTACTCCTCAGAGAAGACAATGAGTAAAAAAAATGGGGACATAAATAGCGGCCCCCTGGATGCAAATGGGATAACCGCTTCGGAAAACAAATTAAAAAAAACATAACTGCAAGTCCTTAACTTAGCCCCAATTCACAGTAATCCCGACAGGATCAATTTTTGATGAAATGGTTCCATTCTATCCTTCATTCAGATTCCATACATGGCACAGTTCTTTTATCCCTCTATACAGATTGACCTGGGAAGGAGAAACTGTCTCTCTAGCTTAGAGATATAATACACCTAGACCAGCTGTTACTGCTTTTCTGGTAATCCTTAGAAATAGATAATATCAGATAATAACTTGGCTACTAAGCATTAATAGGGGGTCATTTTGAGGTTTGTCCAAAACTTAAGGGGCCTGAGTCATTAAGTAAAGTAAGGCAAAAAAAGGAGTAAATGTTCTCTGGAAAAAAACATGTTACAAAGCAAGGGGTTCAAATTAGTTTATTATTTTGCACATAAGTTAAAATACTGGCTGTTTTTCATCCAGTACACAAATACTGTATAGCTTTATTTTTTACACTGAAATGTAAAGTGATCTAGGACATGCCCTACCACAAATATTAATATGTCCCCACATTTTAAATTTACCTCCCCCTCCAATGCTACATGGTTTTGCCCAGGTGCAAAGTTACTCTTTTTTATGCTTTGCTCTCTTTAATGACTGAGACTCATGATATCATTAACTCCATAGCATTCAGATACCACCAGCTTAAGTCAGAAATAGATAACACAATGGAGTGCGAGACATCTGGGGTATGAAAAGAGGGCACAGAATTAACAATATATATGGTGGACAGGGCACACTGGCAATATGGGGTGGCAATATGTGAGGTAGAGGGCAAAGGCTGATGATATGTGTGAAGATGTATGATATTTAGAGTAATATTATTCTGGTTAATATGAGGCATGATACTATGTTACCTGACAACATACATCACCACACTCCTAAAAAAATACTTGTGTGGCCATTTTGTCTTCATTATAAAATGGCTGCCTCCTTACCTCCGGCTAAACTACTATGACAAATGTTAACATATGCTCTAACACTAGGGGCAGTGTCTGCAGAGCATCTCTGAATCATACTAGCCCCAAATGCTCTCCCTCCTCTATGAAAAGATTGTGTATGATGGAACCGAGGTTTATAGAGAATGAATAAAGAGGAGTGATATCTCTGGTGATGGTAACTTAACATCAGCGGCATACTATGGGGGCGTTTTGTTTTTATTAAAAAAAATGTAAAAAAATATCACTTTTTACCTGGGGAACCAACCACCCTCTGTGCTGCTTGTTAGCTCCTTAACATGCATAAGCTATAATGTGACTAAATCACTATTCACCTTTCCTTGTATTCGTGTATGATGATCACGCTGGTGGGAAAAGAAGTACTGGGAGAGGTTGCTATTCCCCATACAAGCAGTGGTCTTCCCTGCCATTGGACTCCTCCTGCACCTCAAGTACCCCAACAGTGTGAACAGGAGGGGGCAGGTCACAGGCTGCATTGCATGGACGACACCCAGGCAAGATGTGCTTTTTATTTATTTTGGTTGGTTGGTTACTGCATACGTAAAGATTAATTCTGTCCATTGCTGGGAGGGAGGGGGCAGGGGTGGCAAAGGACGGTAGATTCAGGTGCCAGAAGGACTTGGAACAGCCCTGAAACCCCATCATCATAAACATTTATTATATTTTATTATCCTCACACTTCAAAAGACACATGCATTTCCTAACACCATATATTATAACCATAATCACAAATATTACTGCTCAGTTTACCATTAACAAAGACGTTCACTTTTTAAGTGTCATTCACACCGTAAGAAGTTGTGATAAGCCTTCGTCTATAGATGGTCTACTATCAATCCATAAATGTGAATTTGGGTATTAATGTTTGTACTTAACCAACCAGAATCAAACCCTATCTTGAATTCCACCCTCTTCCCCATACCCTTTACACGTTATCACATGGCGAGCACACAGACGCAGGCTATGGTCACGTACCTGTGGTGGCCCACTGAGCAGTAGTCTTCTTGGATGGAAGGTGTCCATTCTACCTTCATTAACATTGCAGTAATCCATGTGACTGGGTTTTGGCACCGTCCATTGGCGGTAGTACAATGACTGCTCTGTGCAAGTCATCATCTTACTCAGCAGCGGGCGAAACGAACTGGCCCACGAAATGCCACAATGCGGTAGGAAAGACGATGACTTAGAAAGCCCGCTGCTGTCCGTGGAGGTAATAATGTCGTACACCAGCTTAGGGAGGAACACTATAGGCGGCTGTTTGTATGTCTTGGCCATAGCACACTGTGAGATCTGTAAGCTGACCCTGCTGTGAAAGCAGGAAGACGACGTAGAAGAGGTTGTGGATACTGAGTGTAGATTGGGCTTTACAGTCTGATTGAAGGTGTTGCTGTCAGGCGGTTCACATGTGACTACAGGCGGTTTCGTGTTGTTCTTATCTGGTGACAGCTTCGGCTTTTCGGTTGTACCAGCGCAGTCTTCACTGTTGGAGACTCCAGACAGTTGTGTCGGTTTTACATTGTCCTCTGCCACTGCTGAATATGACGATTCACTGCCGGCAGCCGAACCTACCAAATTTTGTTTAAAAAAGTAGTTACTTATTGGTTACTTTGTAGATACACAGTCATATATTGCTTTCCAACACAGTACAAATGACAAGCTACAGAACTTTAGCATGGACGTATATATATTCCTAGAATTAAATGTGTGTTGTCTCTTTAAGGAGGAGTTTCACCATTTTCAGATAGTGTTAAAAATAAAATATCACCACTTATTTAAAGCTCTGAATTACTACAATTTTTGGCTAATTACAACTTCCATTTTTGTCTTTGTTTGATGTATCATTATTACAACATAAAAGTAATAGAAATCATCTACAGAAACCTTCATTTCAGCTGTATTTTAAACCACAAGTGCCAAGAACGATCGAAGAGGTAGTTCAATGTCAACAAGTGTGCTGACTACTGGCTATCGTTCTGCAAAAAGCAAAATCATACCACAAGCTTTAGAGCACAGAGAGGAAGAGGCGGAATTTTACTACAAGCTTTAGAACACAGAGAGGAAGAGGCGGAATCTTGCTACAAGCTTTAAAGCACAGAGAGGAAGAGACGGAATCTTACTACAAGCTTTAGAACCCAGAGAGGAAGAGACGGAATCTTACTACAAGCTTTAGAACACAGAGAGGAAGAGACGGAATCTTACTACGAGCTTTAGAACCCAGAGAGGAAGAGACGGAATCTTACTACAAGCTTAAGAACCCAGAGAGGAAGAGGATAAATCTTACCACAAGCTTTAGAACACAGAGAGGAAGAGGCGGAATCTTACTACGAGCTTTAGAACACAGAGAGGAAAAGGCGGAATCTTACTAAAAGCTTTAGAACACAGAGAGGAAGAGACAGAATCTTACTACAAGGTTTAGAACACAGAGAGGAAGAGACGGAATCTTACTACGAGCTTAGAACACAGAGAGGAAAAGGCAGAATCTTACTACGAGCTTAGAACACAGAGAGGAAAAGGCGGAATCTTACTACAAGTTTTAGAACACAGAGAGGAAGAAACAGGATCTTATCTACAAGCTTTAGAGCACAGAGAGGACTAGGCGGAATCTTACCACAAGCTTTCGAACACAGATAGGAAGAGGCGGAATCTTACCACAAGCTTTCGAACACAGATAGGAAGAGGCAGAATCATACTACAAGCTTTAGAACACAGAGAGGAAGAGGCGGAATCCTAATACAATCTTTAGAGCACAAAGAGGAAGAGGCGGAATCTTACCACAAGCTTTAGAACCCAGAGAGGAGGAGGAGGAATCGTATGACCGAGATCTGTGCCTTTTACCAGAGCTCTGTTTCTCTGAATTAGACCCTAGTTGAATGGAAGAAAAGAAATACCTATTTATGCCTTGCTAAATGCAAACCCACTACCCCACTGATTTACAGATTACTGATTAATTAAAGTGCGAGCTTGTGAAGATGTCATTTTACGCAAATCAGTGATAACACTAAATGGTCAAAAGTATGTGGGCACCTGACATCACATCCATATGTGCTTGCTGAACATCTCATTCTAAAACCATGGGCACTAATATGGAGTTGGTCCCCCAATTGCTGCGTTAACGTCCTTCACTCTTCTGGGAAGTCTTTCTACTAGATTTTGGAACTTGTCTATGGAGATTCACATCTACTCAGCCATAAGAATATTAGTGAGGTTGTACACTGATGTTGGGCGATAAGGCCTGGCTCCATCCGTTTCATCCCAAAGGTGTTTGATTGGCTGGGATCAGGGCTCTGTACAGGCCAGTCAAGTTATTCCACACCAAACTGGGAAACATTTTTTTGTGCACGGGAGCATTGTCATGCTGAAACAGGAAAGGATCTTCCTAAAACTGTTGCCACAAAGTTGGAAGCACACAATTCTCTAGAATTTAATTGTATGCTGTAGCGTAAAGATTTCCCGTCACAGGAACTAAGGGGCTCAGGCTCAGGCCATTATTCCTCCTCCACCAAACATTACAGTTGGCTGTACGCATTCGGGTAGAAGACATTATCCAGGCATTCTCCAAAGCCAGGTTTGTGGGTTAGACTGCCAGATGATGAAGCATGATTGGTCACTGCAAAGAACGCGTTTCCTCTGCTCAGTGCAGTGTGCCTTGCACCAATGCAGTCTACGTTTGGCATCTGAGGCTTGTGTGCTGCTGCTTGGCCATGGAAACCCAATCCCTGAAGCTCTACACAAACAATCCCTTCACTGATTGTGCTTGGAACTCGGTAGAGAGTATTGCAATTAAGGGCAGACTCTACAAGCTCCAGCACTTGGCGGTCCTGTTCTGTGAACTTGTGAGGCCGACCACTTCACAGCTAAGCTGTTGTTCCACCTAGACTTTTCTAGTTCACAATGACAGCACTTACAGTTGACTGGGGCACCTCTAGCAGGGCCTCTATGACAGTGCCACATTGAAAGTCATTGAGCTGTTCAGTACGACTAATTCTTCTACTAATGTTTGATTATGGAGATGACAGGGCCGTTTGCTTGATTCTATGCACCTGTTAGGAATGGGAGTGGCAGATATGGCCAAACACAATAATTAGATGTGTGGGTTCCGCATACTTTTGGACATGTACTGTATATAATGTATTTTAGTATACAATTATTGCATATATCTAATTTGAGAGCTAAACATAACATAAGTAACGTTAAAAGGGCACATTGCTATTGTGACTATTCTAGATTAATTGCACCTGTGACACATTATTAAAATGTTGCGAAATAAAAAGCAATTTGCATGTCATAAAACTGTCAGAGATGTTTCTGAGCTTTACCGTGCAGCTGGGCTGCTTCTTAATTACCAGTAGAATATTCCCTTTGTTGTAATATATTATATATAATAAATTATCACTATTTCTTATCTTTGACAAAAGAGGTTTTTTTATTTTTTGAGTGGAATTCAGCTTGAGATGCTGTTCTCAGAATTCAGGATGTACGGGCCCCATCCAAGAGAGAAGGGGGGGGAGTAATGCAAGGAGAGATAGGGAAAAATAAAAGAGAGGCACATGGACTAAAGCAGAGGTGGGAACAATAATGCAAAATTCAGGAGCCAGGCAGACAAATCAATGGACCAGTAGGAACATTTAAGGAGCTGGGGGAAATGCATTTGCATCAATAGAAATTATTTCCAAAAATTATTACCACCTGTCAATTTTTGGTTTATTCGCTACCTGGCTCCAGGGATTTGTCCAGCCCTGGAGAAAAAGGGTCTCAAGATTGCGGCAAGAAGGCAGCATGGAGGCGGACTAGAGACCCAGGAAGGGTTATTTGTTAATATTGAATTTATGTTCAAAATTTGTACTTAACCACAGTAACCAACTTGCAGACGACAGATAAAAGCTAAATGCTGATTGGTTGCTGTGGTGTTTATTACATGCATTTTACTACTTGTTTTAATACTAGCAAAATCATTGTTTCTAGTGGTTCCGCGCCCACTGCCGCGGATATGAGCGTCCGGTAGTACTGCGGGCGCATTCCATTCGCAGTTTTTGGATCTGGTTCTAGCCAGTGCGTTATTTTGATTCACAATTAAGGCTATTTTGCAGCAAGTACAACATGTCACATACAGGACCGAACACAACATCCATCCACTCATATATAAGACAGCATATTATCAAGCAGGACCATCTAAGAGGATCAGATACAAATCTTCAGGCGCGGTCATACCATCCATTCCCGTTTCCTCATCCTCATTGTCGGTGCTGCTTAATTTGTCTGGGTCACTGTCCATCGTATCCCTGCCCAGTCCTCTGTCCTGAGATATTGTTGCATTAATAAAACATGAAGCAAATCCCAGCTCTTGTTCCACTGCCGTTCTTTCCCATGTACTGAACTGCACTAAACGGAGATCACAGTATCTTAAGGATCTGCAAATACAGGGAAAACAGTGACGTTAGTAATTATTATCAGTGTCCAGCACTGGTCACAAGGGACCTGATTCATTAGTGATCTTATCTGCCGTTTTGTTGCTTATCTTAAGCAAATCCACTCTGTGCATGCCCAGAAAAGGGAGATAGGAAGTAAAATCCACTGCGTAAGTAATAAATTTCTTAAGTTAAGATGAAAATCCATCTTAACTTCACTCTTATCTCCCCGTTTCTTCCTAAAAATAACCATCTTAACTTTTGCACAAGATAAGATCACTAATGAATCAGGCCCAAGGAGATTAACCCTACAGTTCTCTATTACACTGATAACTACACCACACTTTACACTTTAACATTCTGCACAGATAAAACAACAAGGTCAATCAGCACTAGAAGACTCTAGAAGCCTGTAGCGTCAAGCTATTGATATGTCGCCAAGGAGATCTTCTAATAAGAAAAATTTTTGAAAGTTGGAGATTCCTTTTAAAGTATAACTCCACCACAAACGAAAAATGTAGTTTTAGGTGTAGTACAATAAATACTAAGATTGCTTACTCCATTCGCCTTATGGGTCAACCGTCCCACCCCGCAGTCCGCTCTTTTCCCACTGACCTTTTTGTAAGAAGCCAAGAGATGGTCGAATGCCCCTGTCCCGTGAGCTTCTCATACAGATGAATAGGAAGTTAATGGGGGAGGGGCAATGACAACCACTCGGTTTGCTTCAAACAGGTTGTGCAAGAACAGGAGAGTGGAGCCCAGCGTGGGACCGTTTCACCCATTGGATGCCCCAGCGGATCGAGTGAACAGAGGGTTCAGTTATTACTTTAACACCTTGCATTCAACCCCAAAATACATGTTTAGCTTTGGGTGGATCTCTTGTTTAATGAAGGCATCAAAACTCAACATTAGATGATCAAACCCTGTAGAAATGTGGCTGTGAGGAGTTATAAGCTTTGGGAAGCCAATGCAGTGTTTGTAATCATTAATAAGAGGGTGATACTACACTGAAAAAAATATGACTTTTGCGGAACGCAGACATTCCAAGGCCAAGATAGCACAACAAACGGAAGCCCTTGCTCCCCATTACTGAGCCATAACCCTAGAACAACATGTCTCATATAGTTCTACTTCCAGGATACTCCTCCTATGTGTGTATATATATATCCTTACTAACTGGCCTGAAGTTTTACTCCAATTTAGTACCCCACTGTTATTGCATCCGTGATACATTGCCTTTGACTTAATGTCACGCTCACCTTGGCAAAGATTCGCCAAGAGGATCCATCCCGCTGTATATTAGAATACACGGCAGCCCCTCCAGTTCCAGGTATGTCCGCGGCTGCCAGTCTTCATCCTCCTTCTTCTGCCAGACCTGCCAAATAATTGCATTACAACTATAATCCGTCAATATATTGGAGATAATGTATGTAAACATATATATATATCCAACTCACAGAACCCAAAGTGACCTCTAATACTCTTTTTATTTTACACTAGCTTGTACAAAGTTTCAATTTGTAGCAAAGAAAGTGATTCTCTTACGCAGATTGGATTTACCTTCACTGACAATTATACATTCCAACACTTTATCATGAGTCATGTGACATGTGACATCACTACTCACAAAATATAAAGATATATTTCACAGTATATTTTGCATATATTTATGTCATTTGTGTATTGTAATAAAATCCTGAGTGCCTCGGTCTTCTCCCTTTCCATACGTCACTACTGTTGACTTATTATTTTTAAGGGAGATAATTTGCAATTTCTAAAAAGCACATATTGTCCCTATATTATAAATGGTAATATGTGTAGTATTTGTTTAATAACATTTCGATTTAAAATTATTTGACACACATGTTGCACAATGGAAAGTGACTTTAATAACCAGTATGGAATCCCATTGTTATGAGAGCAGGTTCTTCAAACTAGAGATTTACTCCAGAAAAGAGGCCAATACAATAATTCTCTCTGCAATGTTGCCATCAGTCGGGCTTCAGAAAGAGAGTACATTCAGCAAGGACACAGAGTCTAAGAGGAGATGAACACCCTGAAAAATGTTAAACCTCACTCGTCAACATCATCAACATTTATTTATATAGCGCCAGCAAATTCCGCTCCGTAGCGCTTTACAATTGGGCTTCACTCGCCCAACTAGCAGAATGGCCGTTGTCCAATGTGTGATGACTGGATGACACACGAGGTGTCGGATGAAATTCAAAATCCTCCTGCCTCCAGCGAGAGTAGCAGGAGGAGGCTGACGTTCAAATTGCAGTTGATCAACATCTGATAGATTTGGGCCCTATCTGGGTGCATGCTGGGATTTGCCAACAATTAGGTCTAAAAAGGCTAAATTGCAGATTAAAACACAGCTTGTACGCGCACCTTTATTATGCTGATTTATCCAATGCTACATACATGAACATGGCTTTCTGTGCATCACCAAGTCAAATTCTAGCCTAAATCTGACCAAACTGTAGTTCTTAAGCTGGGTACAATCCTATTATCGTGTAGATCACATGATTCGCGACCCTTTGGTCAGATATTGCCAGGTAAAGGTGTAGGTGTGTACGCATGAACCGGCATGCTCATCGGGACTTTCAATCGTTACAGAGATTGCACCTGAAGTAATATCACATAGATGTGTACCCAGCTAAACAGTGAAAAAACTGAACTAAAGCTGTAGATTTTGCCAACCAATTTTATTGCATTCTACCAAATAGGCCAAGCCTTGCACCAGGCTTCCCCAACAATTCAAATACCAGAAAGACCAAAATCTGATCAGATTCCAAGACTCAGAAAGGAAAATCACAGCAGCTGACAACCCTTATTGGTACAGACATGAGCTCACTTGGTAACCCGAAAGTCATTGATATCCCTTGTATTTTGTGATCCAACAGTATAATCTTTGGGGACCTGTAAAAGTCCAGCCCCTCTTTAAAATTGAATTTAACATATATCTAGTATTTCATTTAAAGGACCATAACAAACTAATTGGTAGAACAGGGAACTTAAACACTAGGGGCCTGATTCATTAAGGATTTTAACTTAAGAAGTTTCTTATTTAAGTCTCCTGGACAAAACCATGTTACAATGCAAGGGGTGCAGATGAGTTTTCTGTTTTGCACATAAGTTAAATACTGACTTTCTTTTCATGTAGCACACAAATACTTGATAGCTTATTTGTACACTGAAATTTAAAGTTGATATTTGTGTGCTACATGAAAAAACAGTCAGTATTTTACTTATGTGCAAAACAGAAAACTAATTTTCACCCCTTGCACTGTGACATGGTTTGCTCCAGGAGACTTAAATAAGAAACTTATTAATTTAAGTTCCTTAATGAATCAGGCCCTAGATCTATATAAAAACTGTGACTACAAGGATCTACATAGGTACCTTCAGCTGGTCCACAAAGTGCTTTCCAACAGCGACTGGAGAGTTGGCTGCCCCCAATATAACCTCAAACCGATGTTGTAAACCGAGACGCTCTCTAACATGACAGAGGCGCTCGAAGGTCAACGTGGCCAGCGGAATGCAGGGGATCCTTAGGAGAACCATGAGTCCGTGCCCGCTGGCGCATTGTTTGGGGGAGTTCAGGAGGTTCTGAACAATCTCCACAGTCTCCACCGAGGTATAATTCTTCATCTGAGACAGACCACACACTGCCATTAGGGCCGAGGAGTAATGCTGGAGGAGAAGGAAGGTTCGGATCACGGCACTGTGGAGCTTGGGGAACCTAACACAAATGAAACACAATTAACTACAGTAATGGACTGAGATAAGTTAAATAATGAACTTAAAAGCACCTGCAATTGGCAGCAATTTGAACTATGGACAACAGATCGGTCCATAATGCAGTCTACACTAGTGCTATTACCATAGTAGGGATGGGATAAAATGCACTTATTCACTTATGTATTATTACCATTGGCCGTTATTTCTATAATGTCATCATATTCCACAGCAATGCGCAATCCGAGAGACAAACTGAGCAAAGCAAGAACATACATTAATGCAGGTGAAAACTGCCAGAATACTCCACAGCGCTTTATAATTAGGAACAAACGTTGTAAGAAAACAACACTGGGTATTACAGACAGAGAGGTAAAAGGGCCCTGCTTGCAAGTTTACAATCTATATGGCTTAAATATGTGCTATACTAAAGCTGTTTCGCAATGTTGTGACTTTGCCTATAACCCTCTGCGAATCATCTGTTTCTAAATCGTTGCTACAGGTTACTGCATTTGTGCTTTAAAATAATAATATACATTATTTACAACTGTTGCTGAAATCAAGTTCAAGGTCTCTATGTACTATTTAAGTTGCTATAAATAACATGCACTATTGTTGTGGCACAAATATAGTCTTTAACGTACAAGCAGGTTGTCTGACCTTTTTCCTAATGCCAGGACAATGGCTTCAAACGAGCTGTCATAACGCAGAAGTGGGAGACTGTGCCCCGACAGCGTGGATTCAATGTACTGTGACAGGCCAAAGTACTTCCTGCT
Source organism: Mixophyes fleayi (assembly GCF_038048845.1). Lineage (NCBI taxonomy): Eukaryota > Metazoa > Chordata > Amphibia > Anura > Limnodynastidae > Mixophyes > Mixophyes fleayi. Next base: position 46,297,387 of record NC_134404.1, read on the forward strand.
TCCCTGGTACGGCTCCATTCCCTGCAGGAATCAAAGCAAACCGCACCGTACATCTGATGAGTGAAGGCATTCACAGCTAGGAAATACCGAGAGTCAAGCACGCAAACTCTGGTTTATCTCTTACTAATACACAAAGTTATAGCTATGTTTTATCAAAACCTTTTCTAGGCAGAAACGTGTGTATTGACTATGTGGCTCTTACAGGACCTTTCACCAGGGAGAAAAATGGTATTTTATTACTTATTATACAGTGTCTTATACACGATGCATTTATGAAAATAAACGCTGTTCCTCTGTCTACTCGTGGATCGGGAGAGAACCTGTAACTCAGCCGATCCTTATGTCTAATTGCCGGACTCTCTGCAGTGCCAGCTTCTCCCGCCAGTACCCAGCAGCCTCAGCGGCATTAGCATGGTACGGAAGAAGCTGGCTCATATTATTCAGTACCATGCTCTCCCTACTGGTGACAGGCTGTCTCTAATATGTAAAGTTTGGACATCACTTCATTACATTGCATATTTGCACTCTAAAATATTAAGGGTTATTTGTATTTATTAGATCTGGTTTGGCTGGAGGACTCGGTGCTCATCTGAGTTCTTCGGCATACAATGGAAACTCAGAAAGGTTAATTAAGGATGTTTTAAATAGTCTAAAAATACACAATAGTCTAAAAATACACTAGAAATCTCCAGATATCATTTGCCGGCCCTACCTGAGGGTCTGGTAAAAGATATTTTATTAACACCCAATATTTAACTGTATCACTTTTCTTTATATATTGCAATCAATATTTTGCCGCTTTGAGGTCTGATGGAAATAGTATTGTGAATAATTTAATGTCAAGTTAATAATAAAAGTGATTTTGCTTGTGAGAAAATATATGTGAATTTTTTGTACGAAGTGCGTTCTCTTTCAACTCTAGTCTTGATAAAAACCTTGTCACATGATCGCAGGTAATATGACTGATTATGTGTTACATTATGGAATGCGGAACAGAAGTGAGACATACACTATATGGATAAAAGTATTTGGCCACACCTGTTAATTATTCAATTGAGGTGTTTCAATCAAACCCGTTGCCAGAGGTGTATAAAATCAAGCACCTAGCCATGCAGTCTCCATTTGCAAACATTTGTGTTACAAAATGGGTTGTTATGAAGACCTCAGTGCACAAAGCAAGGACTACAAAGATATGGTTTGATGAGTTCGGAGTGGAAGAACTTGACTGGCCCTCATAGAGCCCTGACATCAACCCCATCGAACACCTTTGGGATGAACTGGAACGGACATTGCAAGCCAGGCCTTCTCATCCAACATCAGTGCCTGACCTCATAAATGCTCTACAGAATGAATGGGCACAAATTCCCACAGAAACACTCCATCATCTTCCAAGCAGAGTGGAAGCTGTTATCACTGCAAAAGGGGGACCAACTCCATAATAAAGTATATGTATTACAATACAATGTCAACACAGTCCCTGTTGGTGTAATGGTCAAGCGTTTGAATACTTTTGTCTATATAGTGTATCTACAAACTTATCCATGTGTCAACAGATTTGGGATATGTCCTCGTAGGATAAGGAAAGCCTCTAGTGATCAGCATTCCTCAGATCCGATACAGCAGCTCTAATATAAAACCTTAATACTGCTTTGTGAGAGCTCACTTGCTACAGAGAGCACTGACCAGCGTTGAACTGGCTAGACTTAAGTGCCGGGACCCATGGCAACCAATCAGGTTGTAGCTTGAATCCTTACAGTAGTTTAAAAAAACAAATAAAGCAAATGTATGATTGGTGGCTACAGATTACAGGTTCGGTAATCTGTTTCCATAAATTTATAGTGAGGCTGTCAAATCTCAAGATAGGTCCCTCCAAAGACTGAAACATGGTTTTAGCAACACAACATCACAACTACTTATATTGTTCAGCACAAGACACATTTTTTTTTTTACATAGGTTTCAGACTTGTCAGCAAGCGCCCCCCAAAGGCACAGAACAGTACTGCACCGAGTGATACTTCCCAGTTATTGCATCATACAATACCAACCTGACTGTACGATGACGGCCAGTGGATCTCATTGTACGGGCTGATACGGGTGTTCTGGGTCTGCAGAGCGTAGGGGCAGGAGGTCACGTGCAAAACCAAAACATTGGGGGAATCTTTCACCTCCCTGCAGTTCAACAGCCTATCAACCAGCCCGATGGAAGTCTCACTCTGGGGGTATGAACTGTACAGGGAGCTGCTGAGATATAAAACAACAGAGGAGTTTCAATAAGACACACAGACATGATGACTATTGATTGATAGAATCAGTAAACCTGGACCACATACTCACTACAGATGAAGCCAGCATGAGGGATGCTGGGAAACAATAATCAAGCCTAATGTATTTATGTCTCTATGATAGAGAACGTGACTCAAGCCCTTGAAGGCTACTTAGTGATGGCAGCTCAGACAGTGAAGTGGTTACAGGATTAGATGAACCAACAAACCTTTTGATTTCCAATGTCAATGTTTTCAGCACCATAACTACAGAAATCTTATTATATATAGAAATAGAACCAAAATCCATATGTCCACATCGCTTTACAGATATGTGTACCATCGCTGTAATTGTGTATGCCAACAGCTTAAACCGAGGATAAGCAAACTGCGTCTCTACAACCAGCAGCCAACAGGAAGCAAGCATGCTGTGAGCTGTAGTTTCTACCAATGTTGTTTATTTAATCATCTTATACAAAATCTGCAGATGACCCGTGGTTTTTAGTGACATATTATTATTGCATTATCATATTATATATTATATATATTTATTTGTAAACCCAATATTTATAAAAATGACAGAAGCAATAGCCAGGATGCCTCTGGCTGTTCACTGGGGTTCACAGTACCAAAATCCCTAGTTTGACACATTTACATAGTTTCGTTGTGTCAGAAGAATATCAGATTTGCTAAATGTCACTAGATTATATGTCAATAAATGTAGCGGAAACTGACACCCGTGGGCTTAATTCACAACACACATAAAAATTGAATGCAAAATAAAGAACCAATTCTACTAAATACTAAAGGAATACCGGTGCGCGGGAATTTATAACAATAAGATTTGATGGATTAAATGAAAGTTAGACAATGATGGAAAATGTTAGATGGTTGCTATGGGCTACAGGGCATTTACATTTTGTTCAAGAAAAGAACCCAGTCTGTTAATTGGATATTTTACAAGATATTTAGGACATTGGGTTACACATAAAGAATGACCTGGTGAGGTCCCAGTGGGCGTGATCATGAACGAGGACAAATAACGTGTGGGGGTTTTGAACAGCTTTTTGCAGAAACGTCTTAAATTTCCTTGGAGAGTCGGCGTCTAGCTTCATGACGTATTGTTCCACACACTGCTTGGTGAGCTGTTTCCTTTCCAGGCCAAGTTCTAGAAGAACGCCTACATGGACACAAAAGCACAAAAACAATCAGGTGTCATGTTTATCGGGCCTGTTTATCATTCTGCAATGTCGAAGCTGATGTTCTGCTGCCGCTTATCGCAAAGACAGACTAATCAAATACCACTGCGATATCAGCTTCACTCATAAATACAAACAAATAATAAATGTTTAAAAAAAACAACTAAAAATTAGAAAATGTAATAATAAATATTTGAATGCTATTAACAATTGAAAAAAAATGCTTGATTCCAAGATCCTGAGAATGTGCACTGCATGGGGAAGATCTGTATGGAGAGACTTGGCAAATCTCTCCATCCGACGGAGGCTACCTCTTGCAATAGTTAGGCCCGTTTATCTTTTATAAAGAGCAGACCGCTGCAGCACGGTGGCTTAGTGGCTAGCACTTCTGCCTCACATCACTGGAGTCATGAGTTCAATTCCCGACCATGGCCTTATCTGTGAGGAGTTTGTATGTTCTCCCTGTGTTTGCGTGGGTTTCCTCTGGGTGCTCCGGTTTCCTCCCACACTCCAAAAACATACTGGTAGGTTAACTGGTTGCTAACAAATTGACCCTAGTCTGTCTGTCTGTGTGTGTTAGGAAATTTAGACTGTAAGCTCCAATGGGGCAGGGACTGATGTGAGTTCTCTGTACAGCGCTGCGGAATTAGTGGCGCTATATAAATAAATGTTGATGATGATGCCTACAGATCTGGTTGCAGGATTTTGCGTACAGAAAATACTTCTGTTTGTAAAGGGTGCAGCGTAGACATTAGAGCGCTCTTTGCTGACAAACATTCATTAGTAGACAGCTCTCACCTGAACTCCACACATGAGACAGAGTTTGCTGATAAGTGACCTCTGATGGGGGAACGCAGATAAGGAAATCCACTTTCTCAAAGGATCCCAGATCGAGGTTCTGGGTGCTGGAGTCTGCGATAGAGCAAACATGAGAGAGAAGCTTCTGTGCCACGGCCAGCTGCGCGGGGTGAATCTGGTGCCAATCTGCATAGTAACCTGCATGCCAAGGGCAAACGGACCTGTGTGAGCTTCTCATACACTTGTCTTGTGTAACAACTAAGCATAATATCATGATAAAAGGACGGAATCAGTGAGGATAAAGTTACAAAATAGCAAAACTTACTATTATATTTACATTACATTAGCTAATAAAACATTGTTAACTTATACAGAAATGATCAAACTGTTTAAAGACTTCAGAAGGCAACAAAACTCTATTTAATAGTGTGCTAGTGCCACCTAGTGGTGACAAGAAAAGGTGAAGCATTATTTATAAGAGAAAGCAGTGTCTATTCAGTATGTATCATGGTAAAAATGGAGAACAGCAATTTCAATGAGTCATTTACTAGCACAGGGACAAAGTGCTAATATCCTTGGTCTATTTTTACTGTGTTAGGTATATTTTCCCATACGCTTATATTTTAGGTTGTACTTTTCACCATGTCATCTTTATTTAATATGTAAGAGAAAAGTCACTTCATAATAAGCACATTGTATGTAGTCACTGGTGAAATTGCACTAATTCTGGAGGCTGAGCCATTCAGACGTTTAGTGTTGGGCTGCAGGCTTCACTCCTCAGCTCTATAACTTTGAAATTATACATACCATAATCCTTATCACTGAATTTACTCATACATGCCCACTTTTAAGACCTCTCCGCCTGGAGATCCGGGGGAGAAGTCATGTGACATGGGGAAGGAGGAGTGCGTGGTGACATTTCGCGTCACCATAGCCCCGCTTAATGACACGTTTAAGCCCCGCCCCCTCCATTCACTGCTGGGATTTTCGGCAAATTTCAGGAGTTTTGCCTACTCCTCCGGGAATCCGTTAGGACTCCCCAAAATTCGGGAGCCTTCCGGGAACTCCAGGAGAGTAGGCAAGTATGAGTTTACTCCTTAGGGATACCAAATGAAACATACGGTCATATTAGTCCAAGAAGCATTCCACTTACTTGAGCATGTAGCTGCCCTGGTCTTTATATTAGTTTTTTTGGGTGTTGAAGAAATGATGGCGTGATTTTCTTGATAGTACTTGTCTAGCAGTATATCTATGTCTCCATCTATCGAAACAGATCAGATATCTATGAATTCATTAATATTAGTGGATTTCATTGTTACCATCTTAAAGAGCACAGAGTGAAAGTAGTTTATTAGAGGATGGTTAGGCAAACAGTGATGTGGCAAGTAATATTATATAAAAATATACACATTTTTACAATTATTCTGAATACAGTAAGGCTGGGTACACACTACACAACATTTCTCCAGATGCGATATTGTTAACTATTTTACTAAACGACTGAAAGTCCCGATCAGCAGCTGATTCATGTGTACACACTATACACGTTTTACACGATTTACCGTCACATCTGTGCTCCTCATCTGTCATAACCATCGGCTGAGAAGATTGTGACTGTGCACACTCCATAGAGATCTATGGACACTGCCGGTCGTGAGTGTATAAACACTGCAGGATTGGCACGACATCGTTCCATCATTGAATGATATTTTATCCCGGTTTATAAATCAAATAAAACAATACAATGTGCATTGGGAGGATAATCATTCAGCGTTGGAGCGTACACACTAATGCGATATCGGGCCGAACGGTCGTTTATCGTGTGATTCGCCCGATCATCGGTTGAAAAACCTGTACTTTGTACCCAGACTATGTTAAAATGTATGATAATGAAGCAAAATGGGCATTGTTTAAATTAATGCCAAAGATCCATGCCAAACCCAGACCCCGTATTGAAAGTAGCTTTCACAATTTAAAATATAATTCAAATTTGGCAGGGGGATTCAGCTTATCTGTGTGGAGTTTGTATGTTCTCCCTGTGTTTGCGTGGGTTTCCTCCGGGTGCTCCGGTTTCCTCCCACACTCCAAAAACATACTAGTAGGTTAATTGGCTACTATTAAAATTGACCCTAGTCTGTGTGTGTGTGTGTGTGTGTGTGTGTATGTGTGTGTGTGTGTGAGTGTGTGTGTGTTAGGGAATTTAGACTGTAAGCTCCAATGGGGCAGGGACTGATGTGAGTAAGTTCTCTGTACAGCGCTGCGGAATCAGTGGCGCTATATAAATAGATGATGATGATGAGGATTCAATTCAAATTAAAGTGCTGCCACAGCCATGATCATATCGAGCCTTAAATCTCTGCTCATTTTTGCTGATGATAACTGGAATAACTCACACATGGCGCAAGGCTCCAGTACTTTACGGCCAACTGAATTCCCCCTTAGAGTGTTAGGACAAATCTATTGTTATGTTATACATTCTGATCAAGAGTGAAAGAACAAAATGTTGAGATAACAAATAACAGCGCTATGACGCCTCCTCTAGTATTATACATGTAGTATTACCTGGACAGAGAGTGCTGAAGAACACTCGCAAGGACTCGATTCTCCCACTAACCAGCTCATAGTTCACTTCTTTCAGGTAATCCGCCGGAGAGTACATACTTTCAATTAACATCCGGGCTTGGTATTTTCCTATAGAGGTTAATACACAATTGGATATTAGAAGAAGAACCTACTAATCATTTTGGTTGGGTGCGCTTTACCGATGTCTACTACTCTGACATGGAGAAGCCCTACGAAGAAAATCCGAAATTATGAAAAATTGATTAGAAAATAAACAGACTTATCAGCAATCCGATACTGGAGATCTCCGATGGGATCACCATGCTGACAGCAAGTGATTCTGATTGGAGAAGTGTTCGGCACTGCAGGGTGACGTCATAGCGACGTCTGTCAATAGAAATTTAAAGCGGCAATGTCGGGTTAATTGTTTAAACTCTTAACCTTAGGGGTCCCCACATTGCCACTTTAAATTTCTATTGACAGACGTCGCTATGACGTCATCCTGCAGTGCCGAACACTTCTCCAATCGGAATCACTTGCTGTCAGCTTGGTGATCCAATCGGAGATCTCCAGCGTCGGGTTGAAGGTAAGTCTGTTTATTTTCCAATCGATTTTTCATAACTTCAGATTTTCTTTGTAGGGCTTCTCCATGTCAGAGTAGTGGTAATCGTAAAAACGATTACCACACAATCATTTGTAGCATACACTGGGTGTACTGAACTAATAATAAGACACATTTCTAGCTATATCGTATAAAGACACCACCAGTTTTTATTTTAAGTACGCAGAGTCAAACAAAACAGTTGTATGTGCAGTAACGTTGTTTTGTAATTATACTATAATCATAATTTTTCCTGGGTGTCTTTTTATATTTGACCCGTGGTCAAATATAAAAATGTGGAGCCGGTCGACATAGTTTTATTGTGTGTTTGTTTTACTCCACTGAATGGTGTGTTCATGCTTTCTAATAAGATTAAACGGCACTGTGTGTTCCTATGCAGGCTCACTTACACTGTAAATGCCTGTACTTGGGTACTCAGTGGAGTAAAACATCTCTAGACCCACATGAACTGAATGGGAAGGGAAGCCATCAGTCATTAAAACAATGTCTTTAAGCTACAGACTACCTGGAGTACCCCAACGTTTATTAGTGTAAATATGTTCGTTTTTTGGATAAATTACAAAATATGCATATGAGATTTGTTTTTCATGTCCCTATAAATTATCATTTTACTGGTTTTCTAGGAAATAATGCAATCACTGCTTACTATTAGGACAAAGTGATGAAAACTACCTGTTATTACAATGCAGGAGTCTATGCAGTTGTGTCTCGATGTGCAGATTATTACCACGTAGTTGGTCTTCGTCAGCTTTCCTTCCACCAGCAGTTTGAACATCTCTGAGAGTCCCTCCGCTAAGGAATAGCTGCACTCTATGATCTTGACGCTTTCATTGCAAGAACTGGCAGCCAGGCCGGCCAACCAGGGCAGCTGGGAGGCGGTCAGTGCGGTGATGGGGCTCGGTAAGTGGGGGAAGGCCTGTGACATGGTTTGCTGATACTGGCGGATCTCGGCAAGGTGCGTCTCCCTCCAGGAACGCATGAAAATCTGTTCTAGATCTTCTATCAGAGGTACCTGATCTGGACCTAGAGGAACCAAGGAGATATATTTACATTTCTCAATACCTCCTGATGCACTTACAGCACTTCAATTCCAAAAATCATGTGTGTTTTATTACATAAATGTCTGTGGCAAGCTATAAGGAGGATGTTGGTATAAACCATTTTCCTTTGTTTTTTTCAGGCCGCTATTAATGATTATTCTGGACTACCATGGCAACCACAGTCACATGACACATGATGTAATGAGCAGAGAGGCTTTGGAACACCCAACTGAGCTCTGCCTGCACTGTGACATGCACTACCACCCATCACATGACATGCTGAGAGTCTGTAAGCCTGTGTCTTATTGTGTCCGTGTTTACAGCCAGTTTTGGTTTTACCAAACAGATTTTTTGTCAAAATGAGATATTGATTTGTAGATTAGTTAATAAAAATGTTAGATGCATGCTAAAAAAAAGTACTTAACTTGCTAATTGGTCAACACATCATTTTCTATATAGTTACCTGTAAAAGTATGTTTAGAAATATCCCCAGATCGTTTTATTTAAAACATAGCACAATGGGCACAGATATGATAGTACAAAAAACATATTAAATATTGAAAGATTATGTACTTACACATTTTACCACTTAAAGCTGCATGTGTTATTAAAGGACCACTAAACCACAAAATTTAAATTACCATCATCATCATCTATTTATATAGCGCCACTAATTCCACAGCGCTGTACAAAGAACACACTCATATGACTGTTTAAATTCCCTAACATACACACAGACTAGGGTTGATTTGATAGCAGCCAATTAACCATACAGTATGTTTTTGGAGTGTGGTAGGAAAGCGGAGCAAACCCACGCAAACACGGGGAGAACATACAATCTACACACAGATAAGGCCATGGTCGGGAATCAAACTCATGGCCCCAGTGATGTGAGGCAGAAGTGCTAACCACTAAGCCACTGTGCTGCCAAAATTATAGGAAATATAAATGTAAAATTCATATTACAATGCAAACTTGATGCCACTGTAGTCCTGTTAAACAATTAGGCTTAGACTGTATTGAGTAAAGGTGTTATGACACCACTGGTCTTGCCTCTGTGTACGAATCCACCAATCATCATCATCATCATTAATTTATATGGTGCCAGCAAATTCCATAGCACTTTACAATTGGGGATAAACACAGTAATAAACAATACTGGGTAATACAGACAAGAGGGCCCTGCTTGCAAGATTACTATCTATTGGACAATGGGAGTTGGTTACATGAGGTTAAGTCTACATATTGCATTTTGGTCCATTCAGATTGTAAACTTAAAAGTGATTCATATGCTATGTGATCAGTCACACAGCAATGTTGGTCTGGGGTCAGAGGGTTGTTGTCTTGGGTGAATTGTGTAAAGGGTGGTAATAGGTTAAGGGGATGGTTGAGGAATATTATAAGCTTGCCCGAAGAGGTGGGTTTTCAGAAAATACTTGAAAGTTTGTAACCAGAGGAAAGTCTTATTGTGTGAGAGAAGAAATTCCATAGAGTGGATGCAGCCCGAAACCGATAATGGGAGCATGTAATGTGAGTGGAAGGGAGACGCAGATCTTGTACAGAACGGAGGTGTCGAGTTGGGTAATATTTGGAGACAAGTGAGGAGAGGTATGTAGGTGCAGTTTTGTTGATGGCCTTGTATGTTAGTAGAAGTATGATGAAATGTCAGACAATCCACAAGTCTACAAGTCTGTCACTCCTACACTGCTGGCTCAAACAGATAATAATCTTTCTAACAAGACAACCTGCTGTAAATAGGTGAGGGACAAAACACCAGTTATTTCAGACATGTTATTAAAATCAGTAATGCATTATAATCTTCTGATACTATGTTAATTTATAACTTGTACCCTCCTGAGATAACAGCTCTGTACTTTCTGTATATTGTTAAAACATTCAATAAAATATATATTTTTTTTAAAATGAGTAACACATAGACTCCAATATCTATATTAATATCAAGTAATGGATTTGTATCATGGTCTCCACTTACCGAGCTGGACAAGGTAATACACTGTGAGCAGGAGCTGCATTTCCTCTGAGATGGGCTGAATGGTACTGGGTCCATATTGTTCATAGATCTTGGGCATGGATTGTGAGCTCTTGTAGCAGTTGTACAAGAGGGGGCTGACAATAACATCATTCACGTTACCACACAGATAAGGGAAGTTCCCATGACCTGGAAAGTAAATTAAGAAAACGTTTCTAATAGCTGTTATCCACATAGGTATAGGGGGAGGTGACAACTGAGACATTGGGAATTCTATTATTGTTACTTTTTCCAAGTATACTTTTTTTACAATTTTATGCAGGTAAATTCCAACAGGCACTTATAGTGTTAGGTTGTCAGCTGAATTCCACCAGGCAGCATCGCTCCTATACTTTCTACAACCATATTCTTATGGCTGAGTACTGCACCGACAATGGTACCATGTGTGTTCTCTATCACTCTGATTTACAAGCAGCTCCTCTGAGTCAGATACGTCAGATACATACTGAGATACGTCACATGCATACTGAGATACGTCACATGCATACTGAGATACGTCACATGCATACTGAGATACGTCACATGCATACTGAGATACGTCACATGCATACTGAGATACGTCACATGCATACCGAGATACATCACATGCATACTGAGATACGTCACATGCATACTGAGATACGTCACATGCATACTGAGATACGTCACATGCGTACTGAGATACGTCACATGCGTACTGAGATACGTCACATGCATACTGAGATACGTCACATGCATACTGAGATACGTCACATGCGTACTGAGATACGTCACATGCATACTGAGATACGTCACATGCATACTGAGATACGTCACATGCGTACTGAGATACGTCACATGCATACTGAGATACGTCACATGCATACTGAGATACGTCACATGCGTACTGAGATACGTCACATGCATACTGAGATACATCACATGCATACTGAGATACGTCACATGCGTACTGAGATACGTCACATGCATACTGAGATACGTCACATGCATGCTGAGATACGTCACATGCATACTGAGATACATCACATACATACTGAGATACGTCACATACATACTGAGATACGTCACATGCATACCGAGATACGTCACATGCATACTGAGATACGTCACATGCATACTGAGATACGTCACATGCATACTGAGATACGTCACATGCATACTGAGATACATCACATGCGTACTGAGATACAGCACATGCGTACTGAGATACGTCACATGCGTACTGAGATACGTCACATGCGTACTGAGATACGTCACATGCATACTGAGATACGTCACATGCATGCTGAGATACGTCACATGCATACTGAGATACATCACATACATACTGAGATACGTCACATGCATACCGAGATACGTCACATGCATGCTGAGATACGTCACATGCATACTGAGATACATCACATACATACTGAGATACGTCACATGCATGCTGAGATACGTCACATGCATACTGAGATACATCACATACATACTGAGATACGTCACATGCATACTGAGATACGTCACATACGTACTGAGATACGTCACATGCATACTGAGATACGTCACATGCATACTGAGATACGTCACATGCATACTGAGATACGTCACATGCATGCTGAGATACGTCACAAGCATACTGAGATACATCACATACATACTGAGATACGTCACATGCGTACTGAGATACGTCACATACGTACTGAGATACGTCACATGCATACTGAGATACGTCACATGCATACTGAGATACGTCACATGCATACCGAGATACGTCACATGCATACCGAGATACGTCACATGCATACCGAGATACGTCACATACATACTGAGATATGTCACATGCATACCGAGATACGTCACATGCATACTGAGATACGTCACATGCATACAGAGATACGTCACATGCATACTGAGATACGTCACATACATACTGAGATACGTCACATACATACTGAGATACGTCACATACATACTGAGATACGTCACATGCATACCGAGATACGTCACATCACATCCATACCAAGATACGTCACATGCATACCGAGATACGTCACATGCATACCGAGATACGTCACATGCATACTGAGATACGTCACATGCATACCGAGATACGTCACATGCATACTGAGATACGTCACATGCATACTGAGATACATCACATGCGTACTGAGATACAGCACATGCGTACTGAGATACGTCACATGCGTACTGAGATACGTCACATGCGTACTGAGATACATCACATACATACTGAGATACATCACATACATACTGAGATACATCACATACATACTGAGATACGTCACATGCATACTGAGATACGTCACATGCATACTGAGATACAGCACATGCGTACTGAGATACGTCACATGCGTACTGAGATACGTCACATGCATACTGAGATACGTCACATGCATGCTGAGATACGTCACATGCATACTGAGATACATCACATACATACTGAGATACGTCACATGCATACTGAGATACGTCACATACGTACTGAGATACGTCACATGCATACTGAGATACGTCACATGCATACTGAGATACGTCACATGCATACCGAGATACGTCACATGCATACCGAGATACGTCACATGCATACCGAGATACGTCACATACATACCGAGATACGTCACATGCATACCGAGATACGTCACATGCATACTGAGATACGTCACATGCATACAGAGATACGTCACATGCATACTGAGATACGTCACATACATACTGAGATACGTCACATACATACTGAGATACGTCACATACATACTGAGATACGTCACATGCATACCGAGATACGTCACATCACATCCATACCAAGATACGTCACATGCATACCGAGATACGTCACATGCATACCGAGATACGTCACATGCATACCGAGATACGTCACATGCATACTGAGATACGTCACATGCATACCGAGATACGTCACATGCATACCGAGATACGTCACATGCATACTGAGATACATCACATGCATACTGAGATACGTCACATGCATACCGAGATACGTCACATACATACTGAGATACGTCACATGCATACCGAGATACGTCACATGCATACTGAGATACGTCACATGCATACAGAGATACATCACATGCATACTGAGATACGTCACATGCATACTGAGATACATTACATCCATACCAAGATACGTCACATGCATACCGAGATACGTCACATGCATACTGAGATACGTCAGGGACATACCAAGATAGGCTAGATACATACAAAGATACTTCAGATACATGCCGAGATACGTCACATACACATCATATATATATATATATACACCAAGATACATCAGATATATACAGAGAAATGTCAGATACACGTCAGACATACAGAGAAATGTCAGATACACGTCGGATACATTACAAGATACGTCAGATACATTACGAGCTACGTCAGATACATACCTTTAAATATGACTGGTGTAATCATGCATGACTTCAGGAAGTTGTCTGGAATACATACAGGCTCTCCGGTGGCCACCACGGGAGAAGATATAACATTTCCAGGAGTGGACTGAGGAGCACTGAGCTGTCCTAAGGTATCTAAAAATAATATATCATTACTAATAAACCCTATACATTTGTATGTTCCCATTCTATTTGTCTAATGTAAACATTAAAGGATGAAGCTATAATCATATTTTATTTTTTTTAAGCACTGACCCAGACTTTAGTACAGTACAAGTAGGTCTGCGTGAAGAGCTCACCATTTCGTAAGTTGCCATTGTTTGCCTCCTCTTCCCTATAATCCCTTTATCTTTTGCCAGAGCTGTCCTGTCTATATTATTCAGGAGTGATAATCCTCTCACAATAAAATAACTTGGGGGCGTAACCTAGTGGCGAGGGATATGTGTGACATCATCATCACTGGGGGTGGGGCATAACATAACTGTGGGTGTGGCCAGGTCAAGAACATACATATAAATATAAATAAGAGAGCAGGTAGAGAGGTGTAAACGCAACTCCTTAAGTTTTGAAGTTCTAGCATAGTTGGCTACGTCATTAGAATGTCCAGGAGCCCAATAAATTAGGGAGAGATATCCAGGGCTTCCTAGATAACAGGCAACCCTCAAGGGCAGCACTGACATGTAGTAAGATGGACGGGGATATGATGCAAATAACATCATCAAGCCCCACCCACCTTATTATACACTGAGTGGCAGGGGTGTGATGATATGAATTACTCTTGTCTTTACTGAGGTGGGCGGGGTTTGATGCCTCTTCAAGCTCCTCCTCTTTCCCACCTTGCTACCGTATCTCCTGGAAGCTATGTGGGAAAAGTTGACACGTATTAACATGTCCCAAAATAGAAACAGGAAATCACATGAATGCCCCATTACCCATACACAGTGCAGCCGGCTTAGGCAACCCATAGCTCCCACCTGCAAGTAGAATACACTCACCAGGTTTTCCACAGCTACTTGTGGTGAGAAAGTTGTTTTGTGGATAGCCGGGTTCTGTGGAAGAGGGAGACTCGGGGGACCAACCTTTGTGACGTTTTTTGGGGGGGCCAGAATTGGTTACATTACCTTTAAAAGGAAAAAAAAAAAAAACCATAAAAAAAACACATATAACAAAAATAACCTAATTAACGCTGCATAATTTTATTCACTGTTCCCACTACAGTGCATGACCATACACCATTTATGTGGCTATATTGGATCAATGAATGAAATGAATTAGTGGCTGCCTCCAATGTCTGCACACGAAGTGGCCCAGTGATGTAATGGCGGCCTCCACTGCATGTAGGCAACATGGTGCAGTGTTGTAACTGGTTTCCAGTTAAATCATAGTGTGTGTTCTCTAAATAGCTGCCTCCAATGAGTGTAGGGGGAGTGGACAAAGACCAGCGTTAATATTAGGTGAATCTAGGCCAGTGCCTAGGGCGACAATGGTTAGCGGGCGACTAAAACAATGAATGAGTTTCATTTCATTACAGAGGGACAGCGGCTGCCATGAAAGAGGAGCAGCCAGCAGCTTCTTACCTGTGATGCCGCAGCTCCGCCATGCCAGTGTTACGCTGGGAGTGTGGCGCTTGGCTATGATGTCACAGCCCAGCGACACACCTCCCATCTGCCATGGTAACAAGCAGTAGGGGCGGGTCGCTGCCTCCCGGGGGGTGGGCGCTCCCAGCAACATGATGGCTGGCTCGAATATTTTCAAGCAACCAGGTGCACACCAATAGCTTGTTATGCATTATCACAGCTTAAAGTACATAGCAAAAATACAGATAATGATTTTTTATTATTATTATATGTTCGTTCGGAGAAAAATAGTGCACTAAGAGTGTTGCATTACTGATGTTATATTGTGTAATTATACACAATTATGTGGCATTACTAGTGTTACTTCTTGTGGAATGACGTTGTACAGGTCGCGCTACAAACAGAGGAAAACTTACCTAATACTGCGGGTCTGACCGGTAAAGATGGATTCACCTTCGCTGACTTCTGGGGGCCACATGCGCCATTTATATTCTGATAAGACATCCCAATCTGTGCCTGTAGATATCCATTATCCCCTGGAAGATAAAAGGATGATGTCTTGTTCTGTGCTGCTAACCTTCCATTAGATACATCTGTGCCCTCTCCTTGTACGGCTATCGCTCACTGTGACAATTCCCCATCCAGGGCGGCTCTACCAAATCTGGGGCCTGAGATAAAAAAATAACTCTCTCCCACCCCCACATCACCTCAAACATTTTTTCATTTATCGCAAAATGTTAACAACAGGCTTATATATTAGGAAATAATAACAAAACAACACAGAGACAATATAACATTTAATATGATGCTCTGACAAATGAAAAATGCATTCTCCTTTTAACTAATAATGTGTCTCCGGTCATAAAAGAGTTAAAGGTCCATAAAGTACATTCTTGTAAGACTTAAAGAATTTTGATGTTAAGAATGCATGTGACTAAAAGTAATTTCTAAACCGCAACTTGCTACTTGTCCTCCTGGTACTGCTTATTGTCTGCCTGGTACTGCTACTTGTCCGTTTGGTACTGCTACTTGTCCGCCTGGTACTGCCACTTTGCCTGTTTGGTACTGTTTGGTACTGCTACTTGTCCGCCTGGTACTGCTTATTGTTCGCCTGGTACTGCCACTTTGCCTGCTTGGTACTGCTACTTGTCCGCCTGGTACTGCTACTTTTCTGCCTGGCACTGCTTCTTGTTTGCCTGGCACTGCTACTTGTCCGCCTGGTACTGCTACTTGTCCGCCTGATACTGCTTATTGTCCGCCTGGTACTGCTTATTGTCCGCTTGGTACTGCTACTTGTCTGCCTGGTACTGCTACTTGTCCGCCTGGTACTGCTACTTGTCTGCCTGGTACTGCTACTTGTCCGCTTGGTACTGCTACTTGTCCGATTGGTACTGCTTCTTGCCCGCTTGTACTGGTACTGCCACTTTGCCTGTTTGGTACTGCTTGGTACTGCTACTTGTCCGCCTGGTACTGCTTATTGTTTGCCTGGTACTGCCACTTTGCCTGCTTGGTACTGCTACTTGTCCGCCTGGTACTGCTACTTGTCTGCCTGGCACTGTTTCTTGTCTCCCTGGCACTGCTACTTGTCCGCCTGGTACTGCTACTTGTCCGCCTGATACTGCTTATTGTCTGCCTGGTACTGCTTATTGTCCGCTTGGTACTGCTACTTGTCTGCCTGGTACTGCTACTTGTCCGCCTGGTACTGCTACTTGTCTGCCTGGTACTGCTACTTGTCTGCTTGGTACTGCTACTTGTCTGCCTAGCACTGCTCTTGTCTGCTTGGTACTGCTACTTGTCTGCCTGGTACTGCTACTTGTCCACTTGGTACTGCTACTTGTCCGCCTGGTACTGCTACTTGTCTGCCTGGTACTGCTACTTGTCCACTTGGTACTGCTACTTGTCTGCATGGCACTGCTTCTTGTCTGCCTGGTACTGCTACTTGTCCGTTTGGTACTGCTACTTGTCCGCCTAGTACTGCTACTTGTCTGCTTGGTACTGCTACTTGCCCGTCTGGTACTGCTACTTGTCCACTTGGTACTGCTACTTGTCCACCTAGTACTGCTACTTGCCCGCATGGTACTGCTACTTGTCCACTTGGTACTGCTTCTTGTCTGCCTGGTACTGCTACTTGTCCGTTTGGTACTGTTACTTGTCCTCTTGCTCCTGCTACTTGCCCGCTTGGTACTGCTACTTCCCCGCCTGGCACGTTTGTAGGTCTTTTTTCATACTGTCCCCACAAAAGGGGGATGCGACTACATCTGAAGGTCTGCAGAAAATGCGCACATTAAACGCCCCATAGAACTGCAACCTGCTTCAGGTTCTGGACCACCCTTTTCATTCATTTAAACGTTCACATTTTTCTCCCAAAATATAACTCGGTTTAGCGCCGTCAAGATAGTGGGATCGGCAGGGGTGCAAAAACTTCTGACGCAAATCCAGTCCCTTGTTATTCAGGAGATTTTATAAATTAGATAAAGAGAGGACGGTGCAATTAGGAGATTGCTCCTTCCTCCCAGCAAAAATACTTACATTTTAAGGATACTTAGAAACTCCCAGTAGTCAGGAGTCGCGCCACAACCTTTATAGGACGCCATTTGTATGTTGCAGTGGCACCAAAAGGTGAATTTTGAACAATGAGATAAAAACATTAAAGACACAAAAGCAACATCTGGATTAAAAATCAGACCAGGGGGCATATTTACTAAACTGTGGGTTTGAAAAAGTGATGTTGCCTATAGCAACCAATAAGATTCTAGCTATCATTTATTTAGTACATTCTACAAAATGACAGCTAGAATCTGATTGGTTGCTATAGGCAACATCTCCACTTTTTCAAACCCGCAGTTTAGAAAATATACCCCCTGGTTCTTCTCACTCAAGAATAATTTAGGACATAATTAAGGCTAAGCCAAGTAGTCTGGAAGAAAAATATCAAAGATTAAATTGGAAGGCGTCATCATAAATTTGTGGTAAACAGGAATTTAAAGAGATGTTTTCACTGTTTCCATCATGCAATCTTCCAGTTGCCCCCAAAATGCCTCAAAACTGGGAGCAGATCCAACACTGCAGCAATACTTACAGCACAGTGAAGATATCTATAGTATTTGCAGGTATAAGTCTGTGAATTACCTGTGAGAGGGTTCCCGCTGGTCACATGGGCAGCGGGGTCGCTCATCTTGTTGACCATGGAAACGGAACTGTCGTGCAGAGCGATCCCGGAGCTGGAGCACACGCTGGAGGAGGAGTGGCGGCTTCTCACCTCTTCCAGGAAAGAAGATGTTGTAATCCAATCATTACAACAATATTATCATATTACCATATGTAAAGCAAGCTCATCAATATGCAAATTGTATGCTACCTAATGCTATTTAGTAAAGATATTCTAACCTTTCTATTTCTCCTTTGCTTACACATCCTCCGTAATGCCAATAACATTATATGAAGATGGGACAGGGGAAACAGATTGAGCAAGCATTCTAGTGGGTTAAAATTGGAAAACTCTCAAACTATAACTATGGTTTTGGAAATTTGAATGAAAAGGAAATTGGAAAACCATTAATAACAATTTCTAGTCAAGTACTCCAAAAAGGTCATGTACCAACACACCTAGGCGTTATACATGGCTACTATCGGAAAGTATACTCCGCTGAATAACAGCCTTCTTTACATAGTCCCAAATCCCAGTTTTGATGTACAGGACTCACCTGTCCCCTTCCAGGAAATGGGGGCACCTTGTGTTAAGCCCCCCTGTGTGTTCCTGACCAGGTAATACTTCAAGTGTTTCTGTTTCTTGGGCTGAGTGGTCAGTTTGAGATTAATGTGATTGGAAAACTCGGTAAAATAGCGAAATCCTTTCTCTCCGCATCCAACACAATTGCCAGAGAAACCTGCACACGAAATTAAAAGGAGAAAAAGTTCTGATGGTGCGGAATGTGTTCCTGCGAAATAACGGTGTTAAAGCTGAGCTGGGATAAATAAGGACGTCATTAACGCTGGAAGGCGGCTTATAGAAGGTTTACATGGGAGGGCTCACTTCTAGGAAGGATTTCAGTTAGACTAAAAAATATTGAAAGTGACAAGGTATAACACACACAAACTTTCTGCAAGGTTCATGGAAGAACACAGCTAATGTTTGCTACTTAAATTATCACTAGGTGTGGAATTAACTATAGTACTATAGCTGTTTCCGAACTAAAATTTCAAGCAAGGATCAAGACTATGGGCAGCACAGTGGCTCAGTGGTTAGCACCTCTGCCTCACAGCATTGGTGTTATGAGTTCAATTCCTGACCATGGCCTGTGTGGAGTTTGTATGTTCTCCCTGTGTTTGCCTGGGGGTGCTCCAGGTGCTCCCGTTTCCTCACACACTCCAAAAAAACATACTGGTAGGTTAATTGGTTGCAGACATAATTAACACTAATATTCTCTGTACAGCATCGCAGAATTGGTGGCACTATATAAATGATGATGATGCCTAATCTGGAAAGGAGGTGAGACACAGAGGGGAGCAAGACACAGCAAATAATCTCATTTTGGGCCAAAATGACGCAATTCCCCGTAAATCACGTCATGGAGGCTCCCATCCTGCCCACTTCACTAGGAAGAGAGCAGAATGCAGGAGGATTGGTCTCCTGGCAGTCCAGGAGACCTACCCAGAATTCGGGAGTCTCCCGGAACGGTAAGAGTTAACTGACCATTTCGCCTGGTCAGTATGTACAGGAATGTGCAATGGGTGAGGAGCGCCGCCTGCCTCAGCGCAGTGTAACGGAGAGCCCAGATTTCAGCCTCAAGTTCCACTAATGTACAACAAAAGCTTTTAAAACAGATTCAAATATTAAACGAGAAAATAAAAATATTTAAAAACTAGTGACCATTGAAAAATGAAATAAGTATTATGACGATGCATGTACCAGCGCAACGCTTGGTAAACATGGTTTCCCATACAAAATGATGGGGAAGGCTTATTCAGGGAATCTTACTGTTGGCAGTGCTATCGCCAGTGGTTACCATTTAATGCCCCGGGGTGAAGTAAAAAACACCCCATCGCTGGCAATAGGGCTTTTCACCCTTTGATAAATATGCTCAATAGTATCTCAAGCATCAGTTATCAAAAGTTGTGTGTTTCATGTCTACTGGTGTTTACCTAGCAGTCTTGTCCTTTGTTTGTCCAGCTTACACTAGTATTGAATTAAAAACCCCATAAAATATCTCTATGAGTTTCTGATGATACACGTCTATATGTATCTAACTTTTATACCAATAAAAATGTGCACTCCTGCTGACACCAAGGAGCACACTTACTAAACTGCGGGTTTGAAAAAGTGGAGATGTTGTTTCTAGCAACCAATCAGATTCTAGTTATCATTTATTTAGTACATTCTACAAAATGACAGCTAGAATCTGATTGGTTGCTATAGGCAACATCTCCCCTTTTTCAAACCGGCAGCTTGATAAAGTTACCCCCAGGAGCTTTCCCAGAGTATCCAACCTACTTTACGGTTTAGGTGGTGTACCCCTTTAAATATTAAACAAAGCATCCATCAAGGTTAGGAGACAACTCACTTGATTGACAATAAGCATATACTGAAACACAATAGCACTTCGCTGCTTCTGGCCTCATTCATACAGTACTGTAATAGATTTCATTCATAATGCAGCCTGTCTGGTTTCTATGGGTACCAGGGGCTGTAGGAAGCATTTGTTGATGCAGGAGTTTGCATCACATGCTGTGGTATATAGGTTGCCACAGGTCATGGTGACTTTTCAAGTCAAGACAACGTGACAGGCAGAACAATCCACAGTCCTAATCAAGGTATTTGCCAGCCATCTGCTTAACATTCATGAAAAAGGCTGCATGAACATGAGACTCTCCAGAACATTATCTCTAAACGTTGGGTCAGAAATTGTAGGAAACATTAAACTATGACATCAAACAATACTGAATTAAAGATTAATTCTGCTGGAGAACCCTGGGTAACGCGAGCAAAGGGGCGATATATCATTTCATTTCCTGCTGTCTCCCTCTACCTGACACCTCCCGAATCGGAGAGGCTTATTTACATCCCAAGGTGAACTACAGTACTTCTGTGCGCAGTAATAAAGACACTTCGCATCTGCCAGAAGCCAGGTGTGAAACGTAGGCGTGTGCTATCTCTCTGAAGGGGTTATTAGCCAAATTATAGGTTCGTGGCTGCCTGCAATTTGCCTGCTTGGTTGTATTTTGGCATGCCATGCCCTCAATTATGTTTGGTTTGGTCACACGATAACAGGGAGACCTACACAGCCTGACACAACCTGGTGCTGATCGTGGTGTTAGAAGTGGAATCACACTCTTTCTTCCCCCTGCGTCGGCGATAACCAGCTCATGAACTATCTGTGGCTTCTATCAAAAGTCTCCGTATTGATGGTGCAGGGAGTTTTGAAGGACATATTCTAGGCAGCGTCTGGGTGGTCTGATACACGTTCCACCTCCTGAACCAACAGTGCCCACTGGGACATCCAAACACTTGGATATGTCTGGTACCCTTTTCCTAATTTATGCAATCATATTACTTTTATCTCTAGCTTATCATTGGATGCTCTTTACTCTCCATTTTTACAGCTATCTTTCATAGTCACAACTTGAATAATGATACCTTAAGTGTGGGGCATTTATCCAGAAAATGTGACGGTTATTGTAATAATTCACTGGTGAAAACTCATTATAAAGCAGTTGTGTAATTGTTTGGAGACTGTTTTTCAGCAGTGTGAACTTAAAGCTTTCACAACGCAGGCTTTCAATACTAATACAAACAGAATATTTCAGGTTTATTTTCTTAAGATGTTTTTAGAACATAAAATAATGTCACATTAAAATATGACAATTATTTTAGTTTCAGTGCTATGAAATAAAAACATCAGAGAGAAAGAACCAAGGTTTAGTACAGGATTTATTATTAAGTAAAATTAGAGCATTGGTCTCTGGTATAAATACTTTTGCAAATCATTGTGTCAAACAATGTAAAATTCATTAAGTTTTGTTAATTACTAAAAAAAAACCTTTTTGGAATAAAAAAATTCGCAGTGTAAATCTGCAGATAGTTTTAACTGACAGATTTTTATGTGTTTTCAATAAATTGCATTTTTTACAGCGCTTATATCTGTGCTCTTGGTATTTATCCTTTTCAAATTGTATCAACAAGGTTATGAAAACACATCGGAATCTTCTAAATAGTGATGACCACATAGGGAATTTAATACCGGACAAATCATATGACACTCACACCGGGCCTCATTTATCAAGGCATGCGGTGGTAGTTACTTTAACGGTGCTGATAACACCGATAGTGACTACCACGAACAAAAAAAAAAATAAACTCACTTGCCCGACTCCTAATAAATGATGACTGACCTTAACAATGACAAAACAAGTCCCCGACATTGTGCTAACAAATCGCCATCAGCAATAAGAACTGCAGCCTGTTTTCACGTCATTTTAAATTGCGATCAGTATTTTTAAAGCGGCAATGTCGCTTCTCAGCGGACCTAACTCTTACACTTAGGCTTAGCATTAGGAATAGGGTTAGGTATAGGGTTAGGCTTAGGGTTAGGTTTAGGAATAAGGTTAGGGTTAGGGACCCGGAATCGGGCAAGTGAGTTTAGTTTTTTGGGTTCGTCCTACTGCCTTTCATTTATAGCACCTCCATAAATTCGCACCCCACCCTTGGCATGTATCTGCGTATCATCCGCAAAATCACTCTGTGCATGCCCAGAAGCAGGAGATACGCCAGTAAACACAGCCCTGTCCGCTCTGTCTTCAAATGCAAAGGACTCTAACTACACCCTACAACTTCAGGGAGCGAATGGAGCATTTTGCCATAGTCAATGTACAGTTAGGGCATGCCACCCTCCACCGCACACAGCCAAGTCCTGATCAGTAGTGATGACAGTCTGGTATGCATGCTATACCATGTGTTTGCAATCAGAAGCAACTGTAAAAATGTATTTTATGCTCAGTAGACATTACCAACATCCTAATAAATGTATTTCATGGGAAAACATTATAAACAATAACTTTTGTTTTCAATTTTTTAATGTTTTATCACTCATGCCTATATTATTAACAAGGGACATTCCTTTAATATTTTTTTGTTTTTCTGCGTGTTCTTTTGCATTTATACTCCACATAGGGATTGGACTTCTCCTGCAGTGTCTTGTGCAGTAGACTTGCCCCTGAATTCAACAGCGCAGGTATCTTCAGATCCACGCCTTGTTGGAATCGGGAGTACGCAGAGCTGATTTACGCGCTTTTGCTTCTGTATTGAACCGAAAAAATTACTTTTTATTGATTAAATGAATGATCTTTTTTCAATCTGAATCTTTTTATAATGAATATTTTCTTCCCTTCAGAAAATAAATCTAAGTAACCCTCACCGCTCGGTATAGCTATCACCATGACAGATGGGTAATGCTCAGCTGCCAAGGTGATAAACACATAAGTGACTGATGTCACCCTCACATCAATGATGCATTTAACCCATAAGGCTGAACTGAGCAGTATTTTAGGAGCAAAATGGAAAATAAATGTAATTAAATGAAAAGGATGGTTGTAAAGTGGAAGGAGGTTGGACTTTAGGGTAATGTTTACACATTTCCATAATGCGCCTCTTAAGATTTTTCGGCCTCCTAGACCCACTTCGAATTTGCAGAGGCGTCTCCCAAGAGTAGAGAGTAGGCTGACAGCTGGATGTGGTCTGGCTGGGCCATCTAGGCTCCACTCACTGTGCAAAACCCAGTGGTTTTGGCCTGCACACCCACTGCACTTAATCAATGAGGTCTGTTGTGTGTAATTAATGCACAAATACTAGGAATATAAATGTTTTGGAGTAAGGCAGGGGTGGACTCCATGTGGAAATCCCATTTGAACCTGTCAGTAGTTAAGTATGCCAAACGCAGTAAAACACTGGTTGTATTTACTGTATCAGGCTATAATTATGCTTTACTTGAGCGTGTGAAGGTAACACATTACACGTTTAACCTCATATACCTCCCAACATTGCAAATGTGTAAATCGGGCCGCCCAACAAATCAACTCAATTGGTGTTAAGCTGACTTGTGTTTACAGAGGCGGAACTCGCGATCTGTGGGCCCCAGTGGAGGGAAGCGGGGAGGAGCCGGGGACCACAGGTCCCTGTGCAGCGGGCCCCATTATCTCCAGGGGCCCCAGCTGTTAGCATTGCAGTCTGACAGCGTTGGGACCATGGGTTTGAGTGTCTACGTTCTCCCAGTGGATTTTCTCAAGGTGTTGCAGTTTCCTCTCACATTTCAAAAACATATGGTCGGTCAAACGGCTGCAGACAAAAACAGACCCTAGTGCGTGTGTGGTAAGGAATTTAGACTCTAAGCGGCAGATTCAGTTTGGCGCACGTTGATGTGATGCGTCTCTGGAACAGACATATTGTGTCTGAATGTTTAATAAAATCTCAGCTCATTTTTCCTCACATCCCACAGAGATCCTAAGGGAAACGAGCAGAGATTTCTGTATCGCATTAGTCGGCAATGTGCACAGCCATCCCCCCCTTGATGTCCTGCGACACCTTGCGGCTAACTGAATCTCCCGCCAAGAAGGAGATTTATCAAGTATTCTAAAAATGAAAGGTGGAGGTGTTGCTCATAGCAACCAATCAGATTCTAGTTATCTTCTATAATGTTCTACATAAATAACAGCTAGAATCTGATTGGCTGCTCTGTGCAACACCTCCACTGTTCCATTTTAGAAGGTTTGGTAACTTTTCTCCTAAGCTCCAATAGAGCAGGGGCTTATGTGACTGACTACGTATCCTCTGTGTGGTGTAATATGTCTTGCTATTTATATATAAACAATAATAACAATGCTCAGAGATGTCACTAGTGAATTGCTAGGCTGAATATTAGTGATCACACTACAGCAATGGTGCAAGTTACTCCTATTTCATGCCTGGTGTTGTGCAGCTGTAAATACAGCAATCTGCTTGTCTGTCTGTTTACAGGCCCTATCAGACAGCCGGCTGTATACCTTGTCTAGCATTACCTGCGCTATCTCTGTCAGGCTGGAATGTCCACACAGAGAACAGCAGACATGTTTATTGAGGAAGTGGAGGGGATGAAAAGCTGTCTGGCAGCTGCCCCATTGGTGGCCTGGCTTAAACTATTATTATTTATTGTTCTTTTGTGCTTTTGTTTAAAGTGCTATTAATACAAAGACTTCCTCAACACTAATTGCTGGGCTTTCATCTAGGTTTCTGTTGGAATTTTATTATCTATCTGATCAGTAGAAAGAGGAGAGGACTGTTTGTAGAATTCAGTTGGCAAACTGACTTACAGCTATTTGTCATGGAAACCTGTAGATTAACCCCACAACTCAACAAACCAACACTGGTACTTCTGCTTTCATGTATAGGCATAATATGCGCTACCATCACCATTACAACTTTATTTTTAATTATACTTTAACGGCGCGCTTAATGTTTTTAGTATGCGCGGTATTGCTCACACTCATTTCTTTAGACAAAACAAAATCATAATGATCTATACACAGCCATATAAACAACGCCAGGCCATACACAGATTGGATGCAGATATATCACACAGATATGGTAGAAAGGATGAAAGAATGGAGATTTGTTTTTACACATAAAGGGCGTCATCTAGCGTTAGGAGCAAAGCAAAAAGAAACGGTGCAAATTTTCTCTCTCAGTCCTGCTGCAATCAAAAGAGAGCAAATTCATCTATTGTTTTTTGCATGTAGCACACAAGTACTGGACAGCTTTATTTTTACAATTTAGAGCTGAGCTAGGTCACACCCCCTCGAAATGTGTCCTCACATTTTAAATATGACCCTCTACATGGTTTTGCCAAGTTGCAAATTTGCTCCATTCTTTTGCTTTGCTCCTAACTCAAATGAGGCCCAAAATTATACTTGTGCACTCTCCCAGAATGTCCGGAAGACTCACGAATTCCGGGTAGGTCTCCCGGACTTCTGGGAGAGCAGGCAATTCTCCCGCATCCTGCCCACTTCCTAGTGAAGTGAGCAGGATGGAAGCCTCAATGACGGGATTTGCTGTGAATTGCACCATTTTGGCCCAAACTGTGGCTTTTGTCACGGGGGTGGGGCCAAAATACGGTGTTTTGCCTCGTCCCGCCCCCTCCTGCCCTCTTGGAGGACTAAAAATTTAAAAATATACAGCTAATGGAAGTAGCTAACAGAGGCGCAGGGGAAATTGTCCCATAAATCTCTGATATTCTTACAGATGAGGGTCAGTGCTGGGAGACGATTGAGCCCTTATAGGTCATATGTGGCTCTGTAACACAAGAAACCCCTTACAAAACGAGCCATCTGCACACTACAAATGACCATCCTTCACCACTAGCCAGTCTCAAGTGGTAGCACAGTGTTCCACTTGTGAGTGGCTCGCAGTGATGGGGAGTCCTGGGGACTTTTGCCATCAAGCATTTTGCATTGATCGTTAAACACAAGCGAGCGGGTAGTTTTTTTATGGCCTTTTTTTGCGTACGATTTCTTTTTCCATTTGGACACTGACAGATAAAGCAATAAAAAAGAATATTTTATTTTCCATTTAATAAAGTGGTGAACCAGGGTGTTGGGTTCTGTTTATTGATTTACAGATTATTTGAATATCGTGTGCTTCTTTGGCATAATGGGCAGGGGTACTGCCACTCCAAGGGTCCCAATTTCATTGATTACCATGGCCCCCACAGTGTAGGGGTTGGGGAAGAGAAAAGCTCCAGCACTTTTTGGTTTCAAAGAGAGCTCCCCCTCCTCTTCCCATACAGGGGCGCCCACCCTGCAGTTACTAGACTGGGGGTAGTTTTTCCATAATAGGGAGACCCCATACTTGCGCTCTTCCTACAACAGAGGAAACTGGCCCAGCCTTTCTAATGTCGGGGCTGATTGAGGATCTTGTTTTGAAGGGGGACGATGTTCCTGTTTTTTAAATCATACATATATTATTACGCATTGCACTGTGGATAGGAAACATATTGTTTCCTTTAAGGCTAATGCAAAATGCAAGTCCTTTTCCAATGCGGTTATGGCCAGGTTATATTATTATATAAAACAATTCTGGGCGCAAGATAAGGTAACCAAGAGAAGAAAAGACATGAATAAAATGATGGTTATGTTTATAAACAGATATACATAAGAAATCAGTGCACTGAAATATAATTAAAATTGCCACTAATCAATGTATAGACAAATAGACAATGGTTAATCAATAACCGTTATGTAACATACATCTTGCTATTGCAGGTACGTATGCAAAATATATAATGTTGCAAGACCCAAATGGGAATAAAAGAGTTATTATGTGATCTCAACAGGGATAGCTACTACTAGCCTGTAGATACATACAGTTGCGATGTTTCTTGGTAGAGGTCCCGTGAAAAACACACACTCTCTAGAGAGTCTATTTGTCTATACATTGATTAGTGGCAATTTAAATTATATTTCAGTGCACTGATTTCTTATGTATATCTGTTTATAAACATAACCATCATTTTATTCATGTCTTTTCTTCTCTTGGTTACCTTATCTTGCGCCCAAAATTGTTTTATATAATCACTCTAGTTAAGGGGGAGGGACACCCCCTTCTATTATCTGTGAGCAGCATTACTAGATAACCAATTAGTCAACAGCGCATACTAGTTTATCGTCATTAGGTTATATTATTACATTAATCTCGTACTAATAAAACATAATCCCATTATTTTTTAAAACAGATTTCTAACTGGTGTATTAATGCACCATGTGGGTGGTATTTAAATAAATAGACACATCTAACAATACAATATTTGTGCACGTTAACAGCCAACCAAACTATATATCAGGGGGAATATTCCAAATAATTCAAAGACGTAAGAATGGAAGTACTTGAAAATCTCTCTTCCGAAACCTTTTACTTATTTTTCTACATATCTGCCTTCAGCATCTGATCCATATTTAGAACTGCCTGTAGTCCTGACCTGGTCACAGTGCCCTGGCATTCTACCTGCAGTTTAATGGCAGTGCGAGTCTGTTCACTGATCACCAGAACACATCATGCCCTGGCAGCGATGGGGATAAAAGCAGCTGGTTACCTAACAGCGCGTTGCGCCCGTTATCATCCGGCAGAAATCTTTTGTCCACAGCGCACACCAATATGTGATCCGGTAAACTAGGGGACTTGGCGCCAACCAATAAGAATCCGGGAGGCACGTCGAACTGGTCGGCCGAAACAGATGCCAATCGCAAGTCTTTGCCGGCCTGACAGAAACCTGGAACAGAGAAGAAAGATGATGACCAGACTGCTTTACCTAGTAAAATACACTTTACTAATCAATGATTTTATTTCTCTCTGCTTACATTGATCAAGACAGTGAACTGATTCATGGGAATAATTTGTTTTTCTTAATATGGGGACCGATAAAATGCTCCGAAAAAAATTGTTCATTCAGTATAAATATGGATTTAAATCTTGAATTGTTCTAAATACTTCAATCTTTCCCTACATTTGAAATGACCATCAAAGGGTTGCACCAGCTAAAATGTCATTTGTACTGACATCCGTCCTCTCCTCACCTAGCGGGCACATGGGTACTACAAGCCAACGGGTCTTGTATGAGGACTGGCAAACAGGAGCCAAACCCACACAGACTTCCTCTGTCTATTCAGTGCCCATGTTAGAAGCTAATCTACTCCTGACTGTCAATGTCCGGACAAGTAGCATGCAGGTTATAGGGACAAGTTTCCCCAAATTGAGGGTGAGCCCTTACACGGGTTTTCACTGTTTTCCTAGTTGGGTAGAAGCGCTAACAGAGTAACCGATTTAGGACTAGATTTACTAAACTACGGGTTTGAAAAAGTGGAGATGTTGCCTATAGCAACCAATCAGATTCTAGCTGTCATTTTGTAGAATGTACTAAATATTGAAAGCTAGAATCTGATTGGTTGCTATAGGCAACATCTCCACTTTTTCAAACCCGTAGTTTAGTAAATCTAGCCCATAGTGCTGTGCTGATCTCTTACAATTATTCACTTATAAATCCGAAAGAAACGCTTGGTTAGTCAAGACTTCAGTTTGTTCGTCAGCATTTCCCCAGTTTCAGTCTTTGTACATTATATTCAACATTAGGTTACAAACCCAGGATTTCTGTCCTCACCATCTGTTGTGCAGCAGCCTTCGGGAGGAGGTTTGTTCTGGTAAGAGTGAGTTGAACTACTGGATCCAGAGCCATCGTCATCTTCTTCTTCATCATCATTGTCCACACCGCCACCTGCACGAAGAGCACACGAAGTGAACAAGAGAACGTTTGGTAAAACAGAAGCCTTGTAAGATTGTCTCAGCACCTGATTGGACAAGCCTGAGCAGCCGTCCAATGAGCTTCCACAGCCTGCAGATTAGCCTACAAGTCTCAGTTCCACATTCGGAGGTATGAATATCTACTGATCCACCGTCATTATTATAATTATATTATAATATATACTGGGTTTTTTAAATATAAATAATATGTAAGTATACTGGCACATGGAGACACATTCTAAATTATTTATGTTTTCTAGCTATCTCTTTCTTGACTTTTCTGGCAGATGCCAGTGCCAAAATTTAGAAAGGGGACAGAATTAGCAAGCATGCTAGTAGTTTAAAAAGAGAGATATGTTCTGCCAGTTTGAGGATTGTGTGTTATCCACCTGTAGTAAGGAATTATCAGCTTGCAAGCTGCACTGGGGGACGGACTGATGACAATGAATAAACACTAATTACAGGATTATAGCAGTTACTAAAATATATATGAAATAAGGACGGAGCTATGTTTCTATAGACGCAGAAGATTGTCTCCGTTCACTCTCCGATATAACAGGTAATGTGGACAACTGGGCAGATTATTGCTATATATGTGGCCCAAAATGTGCAACACCAATAATATTATAATAATAATAATAATAATAATAATATCAAAATCCATAGGCTTATTATAAGGCATGCTGAAACATTTGTTCAGGAGATTACCACTAACGGTCTGCATGTGTGATCAGTTTTCGCCCGACCCTAGTGCGATCCAGAAACAACACAGCCCCTTTTTACCCCATGTCAAATGCTTGGATCTCATCCAATTTCGTCACTTGCACGAATGGATAAATTGGACAGTGATCTCTTCACTAATCCCATGTGGCTACCTTACATCTGATGATGAGGCTGCTCAGATCCAGCAATGGCTGAGGACAGATATACATTGATCTTAGTACAATAAGTAGCTCACCTAGAGTCCTGGGTGTAAATGTATCAAGCTGAGAGTTTTCCCGGCAGGTTTGAAAAGCCAATCAGATTCTAGCTATCATTTATTTAGTACATTCTACAAAGTGACAGCTAGAATCTGATTGGTTGCTATAGGCAACATTTCCACTTTTTAAAACCCGCAGTGTAGTAAATATACCCCCAAGTGATGGTTCAGAATAATGGCCCTTCGTCTTTAATTTTGCTGTAAGCATCCTCTGCGCTCAGAATTGTACAACCAAGGACTCCTTCCTAATTTCCTGCCCACTGATTAATCCCCGGTCACCCTTCTTTTACATGACAATTAACCCTTTCATGACTGGAGGACATGTCTACAGCAGTGAAAACACGTTGGAGAAGAATCACTTGCGACATTTTTGCTGTCAGTCTGACCAATAATAACAGGTTTTTTTTTTATTATTTATTTGTTCAGCGCTCCTATTAAAATGTACATTAGTGTATTGTTTTATTAATAATGACAGATGGAGCTTTGTTTTCATTATATTTTTGGAACAAAATAAATATATTGTTTATTTTGTTGTTGTATAATATAACTAAGTTCAATAAAAGTGTAAGAAACCACAACGACAACACCCGGCTTTCTCTCAATGACTGCCCTGCAGTTTCTTTTCACTTTCCATTCCTGTGTTGGACAAGCAGCGTTAGCTTTAATCTAGTGGACAATGTTTAGTGGGATTTATTACATGAAAAGGCCTCTGTCAGACCAGCATTGTGACCATATCAAGCACTCAGCCTGTGTAAGCTTCAGGCTCTTAAAGGAAATGCTAATTCCACCTCCTACAGCATCCTTTGTGAGAGAAGGAAGCTCACACATTGACTAAGAATAGGTGGACCAGAGTCATCAGTCAATCACTCCTTACTATACAATAATCACTATTTCCTTAATGTCCTAATGCCCTGAGTGGCTCCCAGTAATGGGGACCTTATATTTGCCCTGTTAAGATGCTGGACACTGGAGTAAAACAACTTTATAAGCAGAAACAAAAATAAACATATAACATAGTTATAATTAAGCACTAATTGGCACTAAACGGGCAACATTCATTTAAACACATTTGCATTTAACACATCTAGGGCTAGATTTACTAAGCTGCGGGTTTGAAAAAGTGGGGATGTTGCCTATAGCAACCAATCAGATTCTAGCTGTCATTTTGTAGAAAGTACTAAATAAATGAAAGCTAGAATCTGATTGGTTGCTATAGGCAACATCCTCACTTTTTCAAACCCGCAGCTTAGTAAATCTAGTCCCTAGGGTCTGATTCATTAAGGCGAGCAAAGCAAAACAGAGGAGTAAGTTTGCACTTTGGCAAAACCATGTTGCATTGGAGGGGGAGGTAAATTTATAATGTGGGGACAGATTTATAGTTGGGGTAGGACATGTCCTAGATCAACTTTAAATTTCAGTGTAAAAATAAAACTATCAAGTATTTAAGTGCTAGATGAAAAAACAGCCACTATTTTCCTTACGTGCAAAATAATAAACTAATTTGCACCCCTTGCATTGTAACATGGTTTGTCCAGGAGCAAATTTACTCCTTTTTTCTGCTTTGCTTTCTTTAATAAATCAGGCCCCTACTGCATATATAGGTTGGAAATCAGAAATGTGGATAATATGATTTTTTCCTCACCCACTAGAGTAGACACACGTAGGTGGATAATACATTATGAAGACAATTGGTGGGTGACATGTCAGGGTGACAGAAGAGGGATGAGATTTGGGTCTTGGATACCTGGGGGTAACGAGCCCATTAGAATTAGAAGTCGCTCCTTTCCGTACGAACAGAAAAAATGCAGGAAGTGGGAGGAGCTGAATCCAACAGGGATAGGGATTGTTGATCCTTATAAGACAATGAGTGTTTAGTGCACCTAGCAAATACACTACAGGGAGAAGGATTGACTTCAAACACACTAACAATCACTTAGGGCCCCTATCATTTTGAAGCAGAAAACCAAAACACTTATATGACAGGAAATTTGCTTAATCCTTAAAATTCCCCATTTGTTTCCTTTCGGGTGGTAAATGAAGTCAAATAAATTGTAGGATCTCATTGCCACTAATCCCGGCAATCTAAGTAAGGTCTTATTCTAAACGTTCTGAGTTCCGTAACCGTTATCTTGCTTCTGAAATTATTCATAATATATATGTCATTATTATTATTATTACGACTTATTATATAACGACTGCATACTCTGCAACACTTCACAAACGGTAAATATTACTACATGTATGACAATTTCACAGTAAAGAAAAATACAAAAAAAAAACATTGTGCACAAAATTGTAACAATAAAATTGTGCTAATGACAGAAAAAAGGGGCTCTGCTAAATAGAGGTTAAACATTCAGTAGAGAAACTGAAACCCACTATTAGTAACCACTAAAGACATCACTGCTTCCGACTATAATGTAAAATCTATGATGGATAAAAGAATCGAGTGTCAGAAAAAAACCCACAATCAATACAAAATAAAACTAACACTTTTCTGAAAAAATATAAAGAGATTAAGTGAAATGTCTAAATTGACAGCTACAGTGCACACGGTTTATTTTAATATGTCTTTCTAATCAGAAAAAAAAACAGAACATGTTATATTTAAGAAGAAAAGTTGTATAGATCCAATATTGGTATTCTTATTATTACAATGACAATGTGTTCCTCTACAATGGTTTAAATGACCAATGTTGCGTTAACCTTACAAACGCTAATAGGGAACTTTTCGTATACAAGTCAGTCTGGGAATATAATGTATGTGATATTAAAAATGAAATGTCTATATCTGTAAGGAATAAAATATTAGGGCCACATCTAACTAAAGATACCAAAAGAAATTTATACATGTTATCAAAAGTGGAAAACATTCTGACAAGGAACACATCCCAGATTCCCCAATTTGTCATCTTGCTATTCAACTTAAATAAACTACTTCATTGAATATATACTGACTATGCTAGAAACTAAAACTATTAGATCATTCTCCCAGTTTTAATGCAATAAATACAATATTCTGAATATTTTAGATGTCATACTAGAATCTTGGGAATGTATCAGAGAATCCTGGGAATGTATTCTGGCGTCTTGATCATATAGTCTAGCAGCCTGGATACTGGGAATGTATGCTGGATATTAAGCATATATTCTAGAACCATTGGAATGTGATCTAGATGCTCAGATCCTGGAAATAAAGTCTATAATACTGGGAGTGTATTCTAGAATCCCGTGCATGTCTTCTATGATCTTAGAATGTATCCCATAATCCTGGACATGTATTCTATCACTTGGGAATGTGTTCTAGAATCCCGTGCATGTCTTCTATAATCTTAGAATGTATCCAATAATCCTGGACATGTATTCTATCACTTGGGAAGGTGTTATAGAATCCCGTGCATACCCTCTATAATCTTAGAATGTATCCCATATTCCTGGACATGTATTCTATCACTTGGGAAGGTGTTATAGAATCCCGTGCATACCCTCTGTAATCTTAGAATGTATCCCATAATCCTGGACATGTATTCTATCACTTGGGAAGGTGTTATAGAATTCCGTGCATACCCTCTATAATCTTAGAATGTATCCCATAATCCTGGACATGTATTCTATCACTTAGGAAGGTGTTATAGAAATCCCGTGCATACCATCTATAATCTTAGAATGTATCCCATAATCCTGGACATGTATTCTATCACTTAGGAAGGTGTTATAGAAATCCCGTGCATACCCTCTATAATCTTAGAATGTATCCCATAATCCTGGACATGTATTCTATCACTTAGGAAGGTGTTATAGAAATCCCGTGCATACCCTCTATAATCTTAGAATGTATCCCATAATCCTGGACATGTATTCTATCACTTAGGAATGTGTTATAGAAATCCTGTGCATACCCTCTATAATTTTAGAATGTATCCCATAATCCTGGACATGTATTCTATCACTTAGGAAGGTGTTATAGAAATCCCGTGCATACCCTCTATAATCTTAGAATGTATCCCATATTCCTGGACATGTATTCTATCACTTGGGAAGGTGTTATAGAATCCCGTGCATACCCTCTGTAATCTTAGAATGTATCCCATAATCCTGGACATGTATTCTATCACTTGGGAAGGTGTTATAGAATTCCGTGCATACCCTCTATAATCTTAGAATGTATCCCATAATCCTGGACATGTATTCTATCACTTAGGAAGGTGTTATAGAAATCCCGTGCATACCATCTATAATCTTAGAATGTATCCCATAATCCTGGACATGTATTCTATCACTTAGGAAGGTGTTATAGAAATCCCGTGCATACCCTCTATAATCTTAGAATGTATCCCATAATCCTGGACATGTATTCTATCACTTAGGAAGGTGTTATAGAAATCCCGTGCATACCCTCTATAATCTTAGAATACATGTCCAGGATTATGGGATACATTCTATCACTTAGGAATGTGTTATAGAAATCCTGTGCATACCCTCTATAATTTTAGAATGTATCCCATAATCCTGGACATGTATTCTATCACTTAGGAAGGTGTTATAGAAATCCCGTGCATACCCTCTATAATCTTAGAATGTATCCCATAATCCTGGACATGTATTCTATCACTTAGGAAGGTGTTATAGAATCCCGTGCATACCCTCTATAATCTTAGAATGTATCCCATAATCCTGGACATGTATTCTATCACTTAGGAAGGTGTTATAGAAATCCCGTGCATACCCTCTATAATCTTAGAATGTATCCCATAATCCTGGACATGTATTCTATCACTTGGGAAGGTGTTATAGAATTCCGTGCATACCCTCTATAATCTTAGAATGTATCCCATAATCCTGGACATGTATTCTATCACTTAGGAAGGTGTTATAGAAATCCCGTGCATACCATCTATAATCTTAGAATGTATCCCATAATCCTGGACATGTATTCTATCACTTAGGAAGGTGTTATAGAAATCCCGTGCATACCCTCTATAATCTTAGAATGTATCCCATAATCCTGGACATGTATTCTATCACTTAGGAATGTGTTATAGAAATCCTGTGCATACCCTCTATAATTTTAGAATGTATCCCATAATCCTGGACATGTATTCTATTACTTAGGAAGGTGTTATAGAATCCCGTGCATACCCTCTATAATCTTAGAATGTATCCCATAATCCTGGACATGTATTCTA
This sequence comes from Mixophyes fleayi, assembly GCF_038048845.1. Lineage (NCBI taxonomy): Eukaryota > Metazoa > Chordata > Amphibia > Anura > Limnodynastidae > Mixophyes > Mixophyes fleayi. The sequence continues at coordinate 46,333,373 of NC_134404.1, forward strand.
TCACTTAGGAAGGTGTTATAGAAATCCCGTGCATACCCTCTATAATCTTAGAATGTATCCCATAATCCTGGACATGTATTCTATCACTTAGGAAGGTGTTATAGAATCCCGTGCATACCCTCTATAATCTTAGAATGTATCCCATAATCCTGGACATGTATTCTATCACTTAGGAAGGTGTTATAGAAATCCCGTGCATACCCTCTATAATCTTAGAATGTATCCCATAATCCTGGACATGTATTCTATCACTTGGGAAGGTGTTATAGAATCCCGTGCATACCCTCTATAATCTTGGAATGTATCCCATAATCCTGGACATGTATTCTATCACTTAGGAAGGTGTTATAGAATCCCATGCATACCCTCTATAATCTTAGAATGTATCCCATAATCCTGGACATGTATCCCATAATCCTGGACATGTATTCTATCCCTTAGGAAGGTGTTATAGAAATCCCGTGCATACCCTCTATAATCTTAGAATGTATCCCATAATCCTGGACATGTATTCTATCACTTAGGAAGGTGTTATAGAATCCCGTGCATACCCTCTATAATCTTAGAATGTATCCCATAATCCTGGACATGTATTCCATCACTTAGGAAGGTGTTATAGAAATCCCATGCATACCCTCTATAATCTTAGAATGTATCCCATAATCCTGGACATGTATCCCATAATCCTGGACATGTATTCAATCACTTAGGAAGGTGTTATAGAAATCCTGTGCATACCCTCTATAATCTTAGAATGTATCCCATAATCCTGGACATGTATTCTATCACTTAGGAAGGTGTTATAGAAATCCCGTGCATACCCTCTATAATCTTAGAATGTATCCCATAATCCTGGACATGTATTCTATCACTTAGGAAGGTGTTATAGAAATCCCGTGCATACCCTCTATAATCTTAGAATGTATCCCATAATCCTGGACATGTATTCTATCACTTAGGAAGGTGTTATAGAATCCCGTGCATACCCTCTATAATCTTAGAATGTATCCCATAATCCTGGACATGTATTCTATCACTTAGGAAGGTGTTATAGAAATCCCGTGCATACCCTTTAGAATCTTAGAATGTATTCCATAATCCTGGACATGTATTCTATCACTTAGGAAGGTGTTATAGAATCCCGTGCATACCCTCTATAATCTTAGAATGTATCCCATAATCCTGGACATGTATTCTATCACTTAGGAAGGTGTTATAGAAATCCCGTGCATACCCTCTATAATCTTAGAATGTATCCCATAATCCTGTACATGTATTCTATCACTTAGGAAGGTGTTATAGAATCCCGTGCATACCCTCTATAATATTAGAATGTATCCCATAATCCTGGACATGTATTCCATCACTTAGGAAGGTGTTATAGAAATCCCGTGCATACCCTCTATAATCTTAGAATGTATCCCATAATCCTGGACATGTATCCCATAATCCTGGACATGTATGCTATCACTTAGGAAGGGGTTATAGAAATCCCGTGCATACCCTCTATAATCTTAGAATGTATCCCATAATCCTGGACATGTATTCTATCACTTAGGAAGGTGTTATAGAATCCTGTGCATACCCTCTATAATCTTAGAATGTATCCCATTATCCTGGACATGTATTCTATCACTTGGGAAGGTGTTATAGAATCCTGTGCATACCCTCTATAATCTTAGAATGTATCCCATAATCCTGGACATGTATTCTATCACTTGGGAATGTGTTCTAGAATCTAGGCAAACATTTTTCACCGAAGCAAACACTTACCTTCTAGGGATGATAGCTGCTGTTCGGCTTCTAAATACAGTTGAGAAAAGACGGGTCGGGGCACTAAGCTGTTTGACCTCAGAGATGCCTCGATAGAATTGTGTAGAACTTCCTCAAAACGCGTTGTCTTCAGTTGCCCAGCATACGAATTCCCCATCTTCCATAGGAAAAAATATATAATATAATATGTAAAATATAAATAAAAAAGTTAGATATCCAAGCAGAACATAAAAATGTTCCTAAAGTCTCTTAAAGAACATATCCCTCTGGTCTGTCAGCTCATGTGGAGCATAGTTTTTTAATAATCATCATGCTGCTCGAACAAGAGGCAAAATCCAAGTGAGTTTGTGTTCTGGAGCAGAGGAGTAATGTTGTAGTGAGCACTGGGACACAGCACTGAGAGTCTGCAATCAGGCAGAAAATTCCTCCTCTTTCACTGTGTGATCTGACCCTCTGGCTGATATATTACAGGAAACAACCTGCCAGCAGCTATTTCCAAGATACTAGTGACCACAGGCTGACACCTTATAAAAGATGTTACTAGGTCTGTGAGACTGGGGACTCCCTGTGGTTTACAAGCTGTACAAGAACATCACAGTAAGAACTATTTGTCAGACAATAATGTTCCTACTTCCTAGAGTTATATGTGGTTCCATGTGCTCAGGCAGACAACACTGTGCTCTTACTTAAAACACTGACATCATCACTAGAACAGAGGTGACCCAGCACAATCGCAGGGTGTCGTACGATACACAGTCTGTTGTACTAAATAAAATTAAAAGTACTTGAATGATACAAGATGTCTCTGTGTGACTTATTAACGGATTTTTTTAAAGTACAAAGAATAGAAATAAGTGCAAGTTTCTCACACAGGGGAGTTGGAGCTATCAAACTGTTTCCAAAATGTTCACATTCCCTGTATAGGAATACTATTACTGACTTCACAATTGGGAACGAGAACAGTATATAAGATAAGACTGGGTTGTAACAGACAAAGAGGTAAGTGGGCACTGCTCGCAAGCTTACAATCTACAGGAACATATGTAACTAACAGATATATATATATCATAGTTGACAACCTTTAAAGGCTGGCCTCCGGGCGTCTCGGAGTAGAGGTGGGCGTGAGGGAGCGTGGCTCCACGAATAGCGTCATTTTGGCCCCGCCCCCTGTGATGTAACGACGCAAACATTGCGTCATTTTAACACGGGGTGGGGGGGTCAAAATAATGCGATTCCCGGAGAATCACATCATGGAGGCTTCAAATCTGCCCACTTCATTAGGAAGAAGGCAGATGAGGAAGAATTGCCAGCTCTCCCGGGAGTCCGGGAGACCTACCCGGAACTCGGAGTCACCCGGGTATGCTTTTTACAGCATTTATCATATTATAAATAACTGCTTGTCTCAGGGGGGATACTGAGCACCTGTGATCTACCCACTGCTTCCTATGTTTCTAGAGTCTAGAGTGGGACTATATACACCTGTAATATCTTGCCCCTTCTTTTGTTTGAAGACACTTCTGGTCAAAGAATATGAATACATACAAACGTATATATTTTTGATGACAGATGAGCATAGATAGGACAGAACGTTCAGTTTACAGATTGAAGAATGCTGCAGAAATTCTATTTCAGTAAGAGATATGTGAGTCAGCAATCGACTTATATTCATTTGGAGGACTGAATTTTAATAAAGGTCAAAAGGGACTTTTCATACTTGGTTTGTATAGAATGATCATTATTTCAATAGGAGGAATAAGAGGGCATATGTAATGAGGGACATAAAAGGATAAATTAGAATTCAAGGGATTCTGGATGCAATTCTGAAGCTACAGATTGATACAGATTATGAAGAGATAACTGTACGCAATTTACAGAATAAAAGCAGTGATAATGTAAAGCCACTTGTTCACACATACAAAGTAACAATAAGTACTGAGAAGTACATATGTAAAAACAATTGTCAATTTCTACTGAACAAGAACAGATCAGGATTACACCCAACATGAAGGAGAATGGCTACATTACATTTGTCCATTCACACAGAATGAAGAACACAATATGGCCAGCACAGTGGCCTAGTGGTTAGCACTTCTGCCTTGCAGCACTGGGGTCATGAGTTCAATTCCCGACCATGGCCTTATCTGTGTAAAGTTTGTATGTTCTCCCTGTGTTTGCGTGGGTTTCCTCCCTCACTCCAAAAACATACTAGTAGGTTAATTGGCTGCTATCAAATTGACCCTAGTCTCTCCCTTTCTGTGTGTTTATATTAGAGAATTTAGACTCTGTCTGTCTGTGTGTGTGTCCATATTAGGGAATTTAGACTGTAAGCCCCAATGGGGCAGGGACTGATGTGAATGAGTTCTCTGTACAGCGCTGCGGAATTAGTGGTGCTATATAAATAAATGATGATGATACTACGTATTCTTAGTAATTGATGGTAAGTAATAGAACTCTGTTTTGATCATACCAGGTGTGAATCATTAAGGCTCGCAAAACGAACATATTGGGCCTGATTCATTAAGGGAAGTAAGGCAAAAAAGGAGTAAGTTTTCTCCTGGACAAACCATGTTACAATGCAAGGGGTGCAAATTTGTTTATTATTTTGCACATAAGTTAAATACTGCCTGGTTTTTCATGTAGCACACAAATACTTGATAGCTTTACTTGTATACTAACATTTAAAGTTGATCTAGGACATGTCCTACCCCAACTATAAATCTGCCATCACATTTAAAATTTTCACCCCTCTCCAATGCAACATGGTGCAAAGACACTCCTTTTTTTGCTTTACTTTCCTTAATGAATCAGGCCCATTGTTAATTTTTTTAAAGAACGCATATAAATTAGGCATATGCACATCCGTATTCAACAAGGAGCAGACCTGAAGATACGTTGATGAATACGGGTCTAGGTGTGATCTGCTCTAACAGACAGTACACTGCATGATACATGTAATACATAGACTATATGGACAAAAGTATTTAGCCACACCTGTTAATTATTGAATTGAGATGTTTCAATCAGACCCGTTGCCAGAGGTGTATAAAATCAAGCACCTAGCCATGCAGTCTCCATTTGCAAACATTTGTGATACAAAATGGATCATTCTGAAGAGCTCAGTGATTTCAACCGTAGTACTGTGATAGGATGTCACCTTTGCAATAAGACGGTTTATGAAATTTCATCCCTGCTGGATTTTCCCTGGTCAACTGTAAGTGATATTATTATGGAAGCATTTAGAAACAACAGCAACTCAGCCACGAAGCGGTAGACCACGTATAATAACAGAGCGGGGTCAACGACTGCTAAGGCGCATGGTGCGTAAGAATTGGCAACACACTGCTGATTCCATAGCTGAAAAGTTCCGAACTTCCATTGGCATTAATGTAAGCACAAAAACTGTGCATTGGGAGCTTAATGGAATGGGTTTCCATGGTCGTACAAGTGCATGCAAGCCTCACATCACCAAGACCAATGCCAAGCGTCGGATGGAGTGGTGTAAAGCACACCAACACTGGACTGTGGAGCAGTGGAAATGTGTTCTGTGGAGTGACGAATCATGCTTCTCTGTTTGGCAGTCAGATGGGTGTGCCTGGGTTTGGCGGATGCCGGGAGAACATTACCTGCCTGACTACATTATGCAAACTGTGAGGTTTGATGGAGGAGGGATAATAATATGGGTCTGTTTTTCAGGGTTTGGACAAGGCCCCTTATCTCCAGTGAATGGCAATCTTAATGCTTCAGCATACCAAGTCATTTTGGACAATGCTATGCTTCCAATTTTATGGCAACAGTTTGGGGAAGGCCCTTTTCTATTCCAACATGACTGTGCCCCAGTGCACAAAGCAAGGACTACAAAGACATGGTTTGATGAGTTCGGTGTGGAAGGACTTGACTGTCCCGCATAGAGCCCTGACCTCAACCCTATCGTACACACTTTGGGATGTACTGGAACAGAGATTGCTAGCCAGGCCTTTTTGTCCAACATCAGTCCCTGACCTCATAAATGCTCTACAGAATGAATGGCCACAAATTCCCACAGAAACACTCCAACATCTTGTGAAAGCCTTCCAAGAAGAGTGGAAGCTGTTATCACTGCAAAAGGGGAGACCAACTCCATAATAAAGTATATGTATTTGAATACAATGTCATTGCAGTCTCTGTTAGTGTAATGGTCAAGCGTCCGAATATTTTTTTCCATATAGTGTATGTTGAATATAAAGTACCAAATGAACACACAGAAAAAAAAACCTATTCAATTCATGTCACCTGTTAACAGTAGAGTCATTAATGACAAAATATTAAAAATTAAAAAAAAAAATTGTTTTTTGTTTTGCTTTTTTCTCTCCATAGAATACATTTATTAGGATTTACATATAAGTTCTACACACCGATGGGCATTACACCTTGTGTTAAGAATACATTTTCCAATCAATAAATTATCCTATTGGTAGATTTATACTTAGCACAAAGTGTAGCGCCTCATTGGTGTGTATAACTTATACGTAAATTTTGTGTATTGATAGGGGACAGTGAAAACCCTTATACACATCTAAAACAGAGCGCTCCAGAATTGTTTTCTAAATGTATTCTTAGATACATTTATTAGGATGTTATTAATGTTTTATAAATTTTTTACCTTTGTATTTTAGCTGGTCCATTGTGCAATATGATGTAGCACATGCCCTTGTGTTTCTATCTCCCATTGTCCTATAGATTGTAAGCTTGCGAGCAGGGTTCTCTTACCTCTCTGTCTGTATGTATCACCCAGTATTGTTTTATCAATGTTTGTTCCCAATTGTAAAGCGCTACGGAATTTGCTGGCGCTATATAAATAAATGTTGATGATGATGAAATATAAAACTGGACATAAAATGCCTTTTTACAGTTGCTCCTGATTGCAAACACATGTTCTATGACCAAACATGAATCAGACATTGCTGCGTGCACTCGAACTTGGTACGTCCTTGCTGTACATTGACTATGTGCATACTCCCATTCCGCACCATGCTCCGCCAATGAAATTGTAGGCTGTAGTAAGGGTCCTTTGCGCTCGAAAATTAATTGTATTTGCTGCGTTTTCTGGCATATGGTTTGTTTCTGGGCATGCACAGAGCCATTTTACGCAACATACAGCCCGTATCGGCATTTAGGTGCCTTAATGAATCAAACCCACAATGTCTACTGGTAATGTCTTCAACTGGCAGTGATCAATATGTAGTAGGGTTCACCGGAACATAGAACCTTGCCGTGTACCATTGGATCAACATACGTTAGAACATTGCCTAATGCCATTGAACGTTATAACGCTGCCTACTGCCAATGGATCATTAAAGTTAGAATGTTGCCAAGTGTGATCGGATCATCGGAAGTTAGAACCTTGTTGAGTACCATTGGATCATTGGACGTTAGAACATTGCCTAATGTCTTTGAACGTCAGAACTCTGCCTAGTGCCGCTGGATCATTGAAAGTAAGAACTTTGCCTACTGCCATTGGATCATCGAAAGTTAGAATGCTGCCAAGTGTTATCGGAAGTTAGAACTTTGCCGAGTACCATTGGAACAACGGATGTTAGAACATTGCCTAATGCCACTTAACGTCAGAACTCTGCCTAGTGCCACTGGATCGTTGAAAGTTAGAACTTCGCCTACAGCCATCGGATCATCAGAAGGTAGAACGTTGCCAAGTGTGATCGAATCATCGGAAGTTAGAACACTGACTAGTGTCATCAGATCAACGCAAGTTAGAATGCTGCTTAGTGCCATCAAAATTTATAACGTTGCCCAATGCCAACGGACCATTAGAGGTTAGAACGTTGCTTAGTGCCATTGGATCATCGGAAGTTAGAACACTACCTAGTGCCATCAAAAGTTAGAATTTTGCCTAATGCCATCGGATCAATGGAAGTTAGAACCTTACCTAGTGCCATTGGATCATTGGAAATAAGAACATTGCCTATTGCCAGTGGATCATCAGAAGTTAGAACACTGCCTACTGCCATCAGATCATTGCAAGTTAGAATGTTGCCTAGCGACATCGAAAGTTAGATTGTTGCCTAGTGCCATCGGATCATCGGAAGTTAGAACGCTGCCTAGTGACTACAGAAGTTAGATTGTTGCCTAGTGCCATCGGATCATCGGAAGTTAGAACGCTGCCTAGTGACATCGAAAGTTAGATTGTTGCCTAGTGCCATCGGATCATCGGAAGTTAGAACGCTGCCTAGTGACTTCAGAAGTTAAAACGTTGCCTAGTGCCATCAGATCATCGAAAGTTAAAACATTGCCTAGTGCCATCAAAAGCTAAAATGTTACTTAGTGCCATCGGATCACTGAAAGTTAAAACCTTATCTAATGCCCCTGGAGATATTAATCTGTTTTACAGGGTGCAATATTATAATTCTTCTGCAGCTTTAACAGTTTTATTTATCATATTAACTTCTGATATTTGTTAAGAATTTTAGAAATTATATTTGCAAATGCAAAAGTTAGTGGGCACTACAGCAAGCAGTGTGTGTCACACCACTGACCACCAGTCTGACCAGACCTGGCAGGTGTAGGCAATAACCTCCAACATTTTTCATTATTATTTCAAAGTATTACAACTGCCCCCACCCGGCTACTTCTTAATGCCACCCGGCTGGCAAAATTTCCTGCGAGAACACTGCACCTCTATGCTATAAATTAGTACAGTACCACTACTATACTATAAATTAGTACAGTACTACTTCTATACTATAAATTACTACAGTACTACTTCTATGCTATGAATTAGTACAGTACCACTTCTATACTATAAATTAGTACAGTACCACTTCTTTACTATAAATTACTACAGTACCACTACTATACTATAAATTAGTACAGTACCAATACTATACTATAAAATAGTACAGTACTACTTCTATACTATAAATTAGTACAGTACCAATACTATACTATAAAATAGTACAGTACTACTTCTATACTATAAATTAGCACAGTACCACTTCTTTACTATAAATTAGTACAGTACTACTTCTATACTATAAACTAGTACAGTACCACTACTATGCTATAAATTAGTTCAGTACCAATACTATGCTATAAATTAGTACAGTACCACTACTATACTATAAAATAGTACAGTACTACTTATATACTATAAATTAGTACAGTACCATTTCTTTACTATAAATTACTACAGTACCACTATTATACTATAAATTAGTACAGTACCACTACTATACTATAAAATAGTACATTACTACTTCTATACTATAAATTAGTACAGTACCACTTCTTTACTATAAATTAGTACAGTACTACTTCTATACTATAAATTAGTACAGTACCGCATCTATACTATAAGCTATTATAGTACTACTTATATAATATAAATTAGTACAGTACCACTACTATGCTATAAATTAGTACAGTACCACTCCTATACTATAAACTAGTACATTACTACTTCTATACTATAAATTAGTACAGTACCACTTATTTTCTAAAGATTAGTACAGTGTCACTTCTATGATATAAATTAGTACATACCACTTCTATACTATAAATTATTATAGTACTATTTATATACTATAAATTAGTACAGTACCACTCCTATACTATAAATTAGTACAGTACCACTACTATACTATAAATTAGTACAGTACCACTCCTATACTATAAATCAGTACAGTATCACTCCTATACTATAAAATAGTACAGTACCACTACTATACTATAAATTATATAAACTATACTATAAATTAGTACAGTACCACTCCTATACTATAAATTAGTACAGTACCACTCCTAAACTATAAATTAGTACAGTACCACTCCTATACTATAAATTAGTACAGTACCACTACTATACTATAAATTAGTACAGTACTACTTCTATACTATAAATTATATAAACTATAATATAAATTAGTACAGTACCACTCCTATACTATAAATTAGTACAGTACCACTACTATACTATAAATTAGTACAGTACTACTTCTATACTATAAATTAGTACAGTACCACTCCTATACTATAAACTAGTATAGTACCACTCCTATACTATAAATTAGTACAGTACCACTCCTATACTATAAATTAGTACAGTACTACTTCTATACTATAAATTAGTACAGTACCACTCCTATACTATAAATTAGTACAGTACTACTTCTATACTATAAATTAGTACAGTACCACCCCTATACTATAAATTAGTACAGTACCACTCCGAAAACTATAAATTAGTACAGTACCACTACCATACTATAAACTAGTACGGTACCACTCCTATACTATAAATTAGTACAGTACCACTCCGAGAACTATAAATTAGTACAGTACCACTACCATACTATAAATTAGTACAGTACCACTCCTATACTATAAATTAGTACAGTACCACTACTATACTATAAATTAGTACAGTACCACGCCTATACTATAAATTAGTACAGTACCACTACTATACTATAAATTAGTTCAGTACCACTCCTATACTATAAACTAGTACAGTACTACTACTCTACTATAAATTAGTTCAGTACCACTCCTATACTATAAATTAGTACAGTACCACTCCGAAAACTATAAATTAGTACAGTACCACAACTTTACTATAAATTAGTATAGTAACACTCCGAAAACTATAAATTAGTACAGTACCACTACCATACTATAAATTAGTACAGTACCACTCCTATACTATAAATTAGTACAGTACCACTACCATACTATAAATTAGTACAGTACCACTACTATACTATAAATTTGTACAGTACCACTTCTATACTATTAATTAGTATAGTACCACAACTATACTATAAATTAGTACAGTACTACTCCTATACTATAAATTAGTACAGTACCACTCCTATACTATACATTAGTACAGTACCACTCCTATACTATAAATTAGTACAGTACCACTACCATACTATAAATTAGTACAGTACCACTCCTATACTATAATTTAGTACAGTACCACTACTATACTATAAATTAGTACAGTACCACTCCTAAACTATAAATTAGTACAGTACCACTCCTATACTGTAAATTAGTACAGTACCACTACCATACTATAAATTAGTACAGTACTACTACTATACTATAAATTAGTACAGTACCACTCCTATACTATAAATTAGTATAGTACCACTCCTATACTATAAATTAGTACAGTGCCACTACCATACTATAAATTAGTACAGTACTACTACTATACTATAAATTAGTACAGTACCACTTCTATACTATAAATTAGTATAGTACCACTCCTATACTATAAATTAGTACAGTACTACTTCTATACTATAAATTAGTACAGTACCACTCCTATACTATAAACTAGTACAGTACCACTCCTATACTATAAATTAGTACAGTACCACTCCTATACTATAAATTAGTACAGTGCCACTTCTAAAGCCAGAGTGTTTTGCTACAAAGATTGCACAGAACTGGCAACTGCAATACATGGAGGATAGTACTGTGCAAATTCAGTGGTATTCCCTTATATTGGATTTGGAATATTGCTAGCAGAGGATGTAGGGTTTATGCGCATCTTTCTACTTATTTATAGACAAAGGGTCTGATGCTGGGTTGTACAGATGTTGAGCTTAATTTACATTAGAACTATCCACCCGTAAAATTAGCATACTTACGCCCATGGCAAGATGCACCCAGCTCTTCACCTGTAGCACAATCGCCAGGTTTACATCGGGCATACGTACACACACATACACACAAGCCAACAAAAGTTTATTAACATTTATGCTGATAGTGTAAAGCACATTCGTTATTAAGCTTGATGTAATACAACAGATATAATATTTATTCTTATGGTCGCATGAAAGTAACAAAAAATTATGTTTAAAATACTCCCACAAAATCCTATATGGTATCCATGATCACTGCAGAAAGCACCTATCAGCTGCAGATGTGAATTCACAATCAGCCAATCGGAAGTGGTTAGTGAGGGTTAGCGACTGTCATCACAATCAGTGTGTTTTTGCACCAGTCCTCAGGCTTTGACAGGTGTATCTTAATGACATTAAGGAGAGGCTGCCAGCCAGGAGACACCTACCGAAAATATGTGCTGGTCATTTCCTTATAAACTGGTAATTCATATTGATGAGTTGGCTTTAATATGTCACTTTTTAGGAAATAGTACAACCGTTATGACAACGTCTATGTTAGGAATGGTAATAGTAGTAATTCAGTACTATGTAGTGGAGAGTGAATGAGCTGCAGACCTGGAGATTATTTTCTCTGATCACTAGCACTAGAGAGCTGAAGTCTCCTCCTTGCGTCATAGAATGTTCTGTACTTGTTCCGAGGAACACTGAGTTTGTTTTACTTCCCTCTATCTGCTGCAGTGAAGAGGAGAACCATCTATTATGTCTAGTGTATCACACTGTGATTCTGGGCTCTTTAGCATTCTTATTACACATTTTAAAGTACAGCTTATACAGACTGCATGTAAAAGTTAAGCACAGGATATTTGATTGACTTTAATTATCCTTAAAGGACCACTAGACCTAAAATAAAAGACGTTACCAGTAACATTCACAAATATAAATGTAAAACCGGAGCAAAGAAAGGAAATGATTTCAAAAAAAGCTTTGATTATGGGGACAATAGAATTCCTACGCCCAGCTTCCTGAGTGCTTGCAGTCAGCTGTGTAACAGATGTAAGTACCATGCAAATATCTATAGTGCTGCCAAACTATAGGACCTTCTATTCATGTCCTAGTTGCTCTTCTCTGAAGGCAACTTATATTTTAGCTGATGGTCCTTTAATATACTGGGGTATATATTCAACTGGAAATACAATTTTTCCTCTTAGTAAGTATGCATACCTTCCAGCTGTCCCAATTTAGGCAGGACAGTCCCGAATCTAGACTGTCCCAACATCCTAGACTATTGGCAGGTGTGTCCTGCTGGGCATGTTGTCTCAGACTATTGGCAGGTGTGTCCTGCTGGGCATGTTGTCTCAGACTATTGGCAGGTGTGTCCTGCTGGGCATATAGGCAGGTGTGTCCTGCTGGGCATGGTGTCTCAGACTATTGGCAGGTGTGTCCTGCTGAACATGTTGTCTCAGACTATAGGCAGGTGTGTCCTGCTGGGCATATAGGCAGGTGTGTCCTGCTGGGCATGCTGTCTCAGACTATAGGCTGGTGTGCCCTGCTGGGCATGTGGTCTCAGACTATAGGCAGGTGTGTCCTGCTGGGCATGCTGTCTCAGACTATAGGCAGGTGTGTCCTGCTGGGCATATAGGCAGGTGTGTCCTGCTGGGCATGGTGTCTCAGACTATAGGCAGGTGTGTCCTGCTGGGCATGCTGTCTCAGACTATTGGCAGGTGTGTCCTGCTGGGCATGTGGTCTCAGACTATAGGCAGGTGTGTCCTGCTGGGCATGTGGTCTCAGACTATAGGCTGGTGTGTCCTGCTGAACATGTTGTCTCAGACTATAGGCAAGTGTGTCCTGCTGGGCATGCTGTCTCAGACTATAGGCAGGTGTGTCCTGCTGGGCATGTTGTCTCAGACTATAGGCAGGTGTGTCCTGCTGGGCATGTTGTCTCAGACTATTGGCAGGTGTGTCCTGCTGGGCATGTTGTCTCAGACTATTGGCAGGTGTGTCCTGCTGGGCATGTTGTCTCAGACTATTGGCAGGTGTGTCCTGCTGGGCATGTGGTCTCAGACTATAGGCAGGTGTGTCCTGCTGGGCATGCTGTCTCAGACTATAGGCAGGTGTGTCCTGCTGGGCATGGTGTCTCAGACTATAGGCAGGTGTGTCCTGCTGGGCATGCTGTCTCAGACTATTGGCAGGTGTGTCCTGCTGGGCATGTGGTCTCAGACTATAGGCAGGTGTGTCCTGCTGGGCATGTGGTCTCAGACTATAGGCTGGTGTGTCCTGCTGAACATGTTGTCTCAGACTATAGGCAGGTGTGTCCTGCTGGGCATGTTGTCTCAGACTATTGGCAGGTGTGTCCTGCTGGGCATGTGGTCTCAGACTATAGGCAGGTGTGTCCTGCTGGGCATGTGGTCTCAGACTATAGGCAGGTGTGTCCTGCTGGGCATGGTGTCTCAGACTATTGGCAGGTGTGTCCTGCTGGGCATGCTGTCTCAGACTATTGGCAGGTGTGTCCTGCTGGGCATGTGGTCTCAGACTATAGGCAGGTGTGTCCTGCTGGGCATGCTGTCTCAGACTATAGGCAGGTGTGTCCTGCTGGGCATGTGGTCTCAGACTATAGGCAGGTGTGTCCTGCTGGGCATGCTGTCTCAGACTATAGGCAGGTGTGTCCTGCTGGGCATGTGGTCTCAGACTATAGGCAGGTGTGTCCTGCTGAACATGTTGTCTCAGACTATTGGCAGGTGTGTCCTGCTGGGCATGTGGTCTCAGACTATAGGCAGGTGTGTCCTGCTGGGCATGTTGTCTCAGACTATAGGCAGGTGTGTCCTGCTGAACATGCTGTCTCAGACTATTGGCAGGTGTGTCCTGCTGAACATGTTGTCTCAGACTATTGGCAGGTGTGCCCTGCTGGGCATGTGGTCTCAGACTATAGGCAGGTGTGTCCTGCTGGGCATGCTGTCTCAGACTATTGGCAGGTGTGTCCTGCTGGGCATGCTGTCTCAGACTATTGGCAGGTGTGTCCTGCTGGGCATGTGGTCTCAGACTATAGGCTGGTGTGTCCTGCTGAACATGTTGTCTCAGACTATAGGCAGGTGTGTCCTGCTGGGCATGGTGTCTCAGACTATTGGCAGGTGTGTCCTGCTGGGCATGTGGTCTCAGACTATAGGCAGGTGTGTCCTGCTGAACATGTTGTCTCAGACTATAGGCAGGTGTGTCCTGCTGGGCATGTGGTCTCAGACTATAGGCAGGTGTGTCCTGCTGGGCATGTGGTCTCAGACTATTGGCAGGTGTGTCCTGCTGGGCATGCTGTCTCAGACTATTGGCAGGTGTGTCCTGCTGGGCATGTGGTCTCAGACTATAGGCAGGTGTGTCCTGCTGGGCATGTGGTCTCAGACTATAGGCAGGTGTGTCCTGCTGGGCATATAGGCAGGTGTGTCCTGCTGAACATGTTGTCTCAGACTATTGGCAGGTGTGTCCTGCTGGGCATGTGGTCTCAGACTATAGGCAGGTGTGTCCTGCTGGGCATGTGGTCTCAGACTATTGGCAGGTGTGTCCTGCTGGGCATGCTGTCTCAGACTATTGGCAGGTGTGTCCTGCTGGGCATGTGGTCTCAGACTATAGGCAGGTGTGTCCTGCTGGGCATGTGGTCTCAGACTATAGGCAGGTGTGTCCTGCTGGGCATGCTGTCTCAGACTATAGGCAGGTGTGTCCTGCTGGGCATGTTGTCTCAGACTATAGGCAGGTGTGTCCTGCTGGGCATGTTGTCTCAGACTATAGGCTGGTGTGTCCTGCTGGGCATGTGGTCTCAGACTATAGGCTGGTGTGTCCTGCTGGGCATGCTGTCTCAGACTATAGGCAGGTGTGTCCTGCTGGGCATGTGGTCTCAGACTATAGGCAGGTGTGTCCTGCTGGGCATGTGGTCTCAGACTATTGGCAGGTGTGTCCTGCTGGGCATGCTGTCTCAGACTATTGGCAGGTGTGTCCTGCTGGGCATGTGGTCTCAGACTATAGGCAGGTGTGTCCTGCTGGGCATGTGGTCTCAGACCATAGGCAGGTGTGTCCTGCTGGGCATGTGGTCTCAGACTATAGGCAGGTGTGTCCTGCTGGGCATGTTGTCTCAGACTATAGGCAGGTGTGTCCTGCTGGGCATGGTGTCTCAGACTATAGGCAGGTGTGTCCTGCTGGGCATATAGGCAGGTGTGTCCTGCTGGGCATGCGGTCTCAGACTATAGGCAGGTGTGTCCTGCTGGGCATATAGGCAGGTGTGTCCTGCTGGGCATATAGGCAGGTGTGTCCTGCTGGGCATGCGGTCTCAGACTATAGGCTGGTGTGCCCTGCTGGGCATGTGGTCTCAGACTACTGGCAGGTGTGTCCTGCTGGGCATGCGGTCTCAGACTATTGGCAGGTTTGACTTCTCTTTGTCTGTTTTACCCAGTATTACTGTATTTGTCCCCACTTGTACAGCGGTACAAAATTTGCTGGCGCTATATAAATAAATGTTGATGATGATGCACTGCGAAAACAGGTAAAACAATCTGAGCTTTAGAAGTGCCCTAGTGGTGCAGTAGTAACACAATGGCATTGCTCCTTTCTTGTGTCTTGTTTTTACCAGTACAAACTATTGTTTTAACACATAAGAAATAAGGCTGGGTACACACTACAGGTTTATGACCCGATTATCGAGCCAATCATGCGATAAACGAACGTCCGCATTACTGTGTACACTCCCAACGACTACTGATTATAGTTACAAAGCTCACAGTATCGTTTGATTTCATTTTATAAACAGAGTAAAGATCTCGGTCATGGGTTAGGGTTAGGGTTAGGGTTAGAACAACGTCACTCCAATTCTGCAGTGTGTACATACTTATGACCAGCAGTGTCCATAGATCTCCATAGAGTTTACAGAGTCACGATCTTTTCAGCTGACGGTTATGACAGATGAAGAGCACAGATCTGAAGGTAAATCCTGTAAAACGTGTACAGTGTGTACACATGGGTCGGCTGCTGATCGGGACTTTCAGTCATGGGTAAAATTGTTTACAATATCGCATCGGGAGAAATTTTCTGCCGTGTGTACCCAGTGTGTGCTTCAATTTTAAATGAAACATTAATATTTTAAAACATAGTGGTAGAATCTAGATCAGTGAAAGGCACCCTGATACATTTCAAGGGCCACATGGAGCCCTGTAACCTTCAAGAGGGCCACACATTACCCATAATCTCAGTAACAAGTTAGAACAATACAATTAATGAAAGAAAGAGACACCTATCATCATCATCATCAGTTATTTATATAGCGCCACTAATTCCGCAGCGCTGTACAGAGAACTCACTCACATCAGTCCCTGCCCCACTGGAGCTTACAGTCTTAGTTCACTAACATACACACACAGAGAGAGAGACTAGGGTTAATTTGATAGCAGCCAATTAACCTACCAGTATGTTTTTGGAGTGTGGGAGGAACCTGGAGCACCCGGAGGAAACCCACACACAAACAGGGAGAACATACAAACTCCACACAGATAAGGTCATGGTCAGGAATCAAAATCATGACCCCAGTGCTGCGAGGCAGAAGCGCTAACCACTAAGCCACTGTGCTGCCCATAGTGCTGTCACCTATCTGTAATAACATAGCAGCAGCATTTTACATAAATGTTACAAGCTATAACAACAAACACATCTGACAATAAAGCAGGAAGGAGCTGGGGGCCACAGGTGAAGGCTCGAAGGGCCACCTGTTGCCCATCACTGATCTAGCCTACAACAAACCACTCATCCTATTTTCAATGCACCTTGCAGGTTTTCATTAACAGCTACAAAGCCCGTTACCCACAGATGTGTGAATGAGCCCTAACTCTTCTCCCCCCCGGAGCGGACCACTAAGAGGGACTGTGCACTGTCCTATTCAATACAAACAGCTCTTTCTTCCCCTCTAGCAGATTGACGTCTCTAGCGATCTGTCTGCTCTGCTTGTTGTTCAAGGTGCTGGGCCTACAATCACGTAATGCTGCTTGTTGAGCGGAGAGAGCTGCTAAATATTCAGTCAGGTCGTCATGACACGAATGTACTCTCGTCCCCGCAGAACAGGAGACATTTTCAAAGCTGTCTATTCATTCTGAACAACAACAACAACAAAACACAACCACAATACCAGCTAAATGTTTTCTGTAAATGTGCGTACGTGACCCTTTGTCAGCTTAATAAGAAGATTTAATGTCTTTTTTAATACTGTGGTATTTGGCTGGGTCAAGCTGCACCGGGTCAGTCACCTAAACTAAAGTCATTATGATTGACAATCAAACCCAGGACTGTTTTCCTTAATGGCTTTATACCAAAGTGTACACACCATGCATGCACCTGGTACACAGCGCTGAAAGCTTGCTATTTATATTGCGTCATAAGGCCTGGCAAAAAAAAATAATCTTTAAAACATTTCCAAACATTTATGAAAGAATTATGCCCAAGACATCTGTGCTAAACTTAGCTACAATTGATGGTCTATCCAGCTGTTCTCTGAGAAATCGGCTTCTTGTAATTCCATGAATCACAATGTGATATAAAGATCTACTCAATACTATAAAAATATACACACTAAAAAGGCAAAAAAGATACACTCACATACTTTGGTTTTTCAGGTTCACAAGTAGTCCAGTCAAACTAGATTTAAGGACATATACAGGGGTGAAGACATCTATGGACCCTCCGGTTCACTGCCACACCAATCACCTACAGGCATCACTCCACAGGCACAGAGACAGATAAGTATAACTTTACTATGTGGGGGAACCTGTGTTTGCAGCATACGTCCTACCACAATAGCCACGTGCAACAGTGCACCTACAGCTGAACCTTGAGTGACTGTTTGAACAGTGAAAGGTTCTGATGGTTCCGTAATGTGGTTGGGGTGATTTTTCCTGGCATAATGGAACCGAGTGATCCCCTTCACCCCATGTTACAACATTTCATATCTAACGGGACTGAAGTCTTCCAAAATGACAATGCTCCATCCAAAGAGCATGCGTGCTAGCCCAATGACTTGATGAACACGGCACTGCTGTCATCAATATGTCATGGTCTCCTCAGTCACCAGATCTAACAGCAATCGATTATTTGTTGAATATCTTGAACCAACGCCCCGGACAGCATTTTCAACCATCAACCAGGCATCAGTTGACTTTGTTGGGGTAGATTGGTGCTGCATCCCGACAGCACAATTCCAGACATCGATAGACTCAATATCACAACACATACAGGCCACGCTGGGGAGCGTGGTGGCCTAATGCCCCATTTAGGGATTTTATATTGGAGCCTCCATTTCTAAGTATTATCTATATTCATTCCTCTCTTACTATTATTGCCAATGATGTGTAAGATTCCACAACGTTACACAGCCCTGGACAGTGGGGAAAACAGGGCATACATAAATGTGTAAACGTGGGAACAAAGGGAAGGGAGGGTCTTGCTCATCAGGGGGCTTACAAGTTAGTAGGACATGAGGAGCGAGTGTGGCTCCAAGTGGAGATTGGGACAGCTGTCTCAGTGTGAATAGTATAGGCGGGAATAGGATAAATTCTAATAAGGAGGTGAATTTTCAGAAAGTGTTCAAATCATGCGTGGTAGGGAATTCCACAGGTGAGTAGCAGCACGTGAGAAATATTGTAGGCGGAAGTGAGAGGTGGCTATTAGACATAACGCAAGGAGCAGGTTAGAGATGGAGCTAGGAGGACATGAGTGAGAGTATTTTGAGATGGGGTTTGAGATTTACAATGGGGTGATGTTTTTGAGGTCTTTGTAGGTGAGGGTAAATAAGTTGGAATGGATTATGGAGGACACAGGGAGCCGGAGTTCGGATTTGAATGGTAGAGCGGATGGAACAACATATTATTTATAAAAGCATTTTTGATTTATTTTAGTGCACTAGAAGGAAAAAGAAGAATGTTTTGAATGAGATTAAAATGTAGCATTGCAATGTTAATGTGCTGATAGATAGGTAGCGCTCACCAGAGAAGGGAGCCGAAAACAGCAACCCTGTCCAGGATCCTATCTAGTCTTAAAGGGTCATCTAACCTTTTACCCTGTAAACCAAACAGGGGGACATCACGTGTACTTCATGTTACTTCATGTTACCTGAATCCAGGGAGTTATGCAGCACCAAGGAGAAGGTCAAATGTCCGTCAGGTATAAAATCACACTACAGTCTGCTTACAAGTACTACAAGACGTTCATAGCTTTGCAATAGAATGTTATGCAGTTATGGGCAAAGTCAGTTCTCCTGCACAGACAGTTCTCTGCTTCAAATAACAGGGCCTGTTTGCATAGGGGGGGGGGGGTCAATGTCTTTACAGGCAAAACTTGCCTGTAATGTATCTGCCTTGCTCCCCAACCAGAGGCCTGAGTCACATACATCAAGCACGCCAACGTTAGTATATTGAGTGTGAGTGTATACTTGATGAGTACAGTTAGCAAAGCATTAATATTTGTGGGAGTGTATTACTTTGGTCTAAACCTAACTTCACTATAGTTTTGAAAACCTGTATATCTGTCGCTTGACCAGGTACATTCTAGATGTCCATTTGGGGTTTTCTGTGTATCGTGTTAATAAATGCACCAGTGGCTTCTCCCCGGTTACTTGTGTATCTTCCCTACTATGTAAAGCAGACACAAAAGATACGGCTACTCCATGGACTCCTAGTTCTAGGTGGAGGAGCTGCGCCAGTGGCCGAGGTAAGACCTCAATCAAACACACACATTCATTTCTAACACAAGAAGGCGTTGTTTCCAGGAGTTACAGCATATAACGGACTTGGACACCCCCAGCACAGACTGGTTATATAAACTCAATATAAAATATATAAATACAAACTAAAAAATATAAAACACCTCTAAGTAATCATCATCAACACTTATTTATATAGCACCAGCAGATTCCATAGCGCTTTACAATTGGGAACAAGCATTAATAAAACAATACTGGGTAATACATACAGACAGAGAGGTAAGAGAACCCTGCTCGCAAGCTTGCAATCTATGGGACAATGGTTTCATACACAAGGGCACGTGCTACATCATATTGCACATTGGTCCAGCTAGAATGCAAAGGTTACAAAGTATTTAGTGGGCTGTGTGATCATTCACACCACTATGTTGGTCAGAAGGTTGTTGTCTTGCGTTAGCTGTGTAGAGGGTGGTAATAGAGTAACCTAGGGAGATTAAGATGGTGGTAGAGGAATATTATAAGCTTGTCTGAAGAGGTGGGTTTTCAGAGAACCCTTGAAGGTTTGAAGTCTAGAGGAAAGTCTTACTGTGCGAGGGAGGGAATTCCACAAAGTGGGTGCAGCCCGAAAACAGTCCTGTAAGCAGGAATGGGAGGATGTGATGAGAGTAGAAGAGAGACGCAAATCTTGTGCAGAACGGAGGTATCGAGTTGGGATGTATTTTGAGACAAAAGAGGAAATGTATGTTACTAAATAATTAAAATATAGAAATAAAAAGGGGATAGGATGGTTACTGCATTGCCATCTGCTGGCCGCTAGTAGTACTACAACAGAAATACAGTGATCAGAATTTGAGCTACCTGTAATTTTATGTTATCTACTGCTCATCATCATCATCATTTATTTATATAGCGCCACTAATTCCACAGCGCTGTACATAGAACTCATTCACATCAGTCCCTGCCCCACTGGAGCTTACAGTCTAAATTCCCTAATATACACACACACTCACACACAGACACAGACAGACAGACATATTTGCTATATTTTGTTGTTTTTTAAAAGTAATACTCACTTTTGTTACTTTTAATGTATAAGAAGTTGAATTTAGACAATACCCTGAATCAATATAAATAGAAAGATCGTTAGACAAAAATGATTACAAAAAGGAAATAACAATAGAAAACAGGGAAAAAACACATTTAACCTCTTTAAGTAACACAGGGCGACGAGACGCACTGCTCAACCCAGTTTGTTATCTGCAATATGTTTTCCATGGCTCTATTTGTGATATAATCCAGTGTTTCTAGATGCATAGTTCTTATACAGCAGTGATGGGCAACCGGATACACATCAGGGGCCGCAGGGGTAGCCCTCTACCCTTCAAAAGGACTGCAAAGTACCCTTTAGGGGTCTATTTATCATTGTTGGGCAGCAGTACTTAAAAGATCTGCATCGCTGCGACCAGAAACATCTACCGCTGCAAATCAACAATACTTACCTGCCCTGCTATCCTCGGTGAAAAGCCCTCTCTGCAACCAAACTCTTGTTTCATTGCAAAAGAGACTGGCTCCTTTGAAGAAACTGAGTTGACTTAATGCGCATGCGCCGGTGTTTCGGTGCGCATGCACAGTAAAGTCAACTCTGGCCAAAGAAGGGGAGGAGCATGCAGCCTGCAAAGAGGATCCTCTCCAGTGGGACCACACTCCATTGGAAAGGGTAAAACAGCTGAAGGATGCTCAAGGCCGGAGAGATCTCTGATTTCTTCGGTGTTAAGTCTTTGTTAAATGGGATGTAGTGGTGAAACAGCCATCTCACAAACAGACCTCTTAATCTTAATCATAAAAAAAAAAACACACCTAATAAACGAAAGAGACACATATCTGTAATAGCATATCAAAAGGCATTTAAACAGATTTTACAAGCTATAACAAAGAAATCTGTAGGAAAGAGCTGGACACCGCAGGTGAAGGCTTAGAGGGCCACCTGTTGCCCATGACTAGTCTACATGGACTTACTAACAATTTGATAGCCTTTGTCCCCAATTTCTTAACTATGGATTACATTTCTTTTTATTTCATTTTTAAGCTATGCTGTTTTCTAGCAGAGATATGTAAATACCTTATATTTTAAGAACACTGTTGAAAAAATTGCTGCTATATAATTAAAGCTTAACAATAACAACAATCATTATAAAATGTAAATGAACCATGCTGAGCACTTGAGTAGTAAACTAATCTGTATTCAAACAGGGAAAATGGATCCACACACAAACCTGGAACTGCAAATATTGAGAAATCAAACTGCGATCAGATTGGATGCCGCCGTTTGGGCACTGATTTATCATTAATGCACTAGAATACAGCCATAGAGGTTACAAGCAGTAAACTGGATCATGCTTGTGTGTGTTCTGTGAGCAACAGACCTGAATGGAAAGGAAGACGTAATAGACCTGTGTCAATGGGCTCTCAGATAAGGTTTACAAAAGAGTTCTTGTACTACTTCAAAACACTAATCATATCTGTCTGATACGGTCAGAGCAGGAGCAGGTAAGTAGACCATGCCATGTAGGTAAGTGTAGTATCTGCACAGAATGTAATAGAACTATATGATCTAATCAGATCATGTTGGATATGTGTAGTGTCTTATACAATAATACATAACTGTATGATGATCATGCTAAGTGGTTAGGTCATGCTGGGAAAATGTGTTGTCCTATGTCTATATAGAATTGTATTATGCTATGTCCAGTTGTCAGGACATGTTTGGTAGGCGTAGTGTCCTCTGTCTGTTTAGTATATTGTTTTGGTGTACTATCCTGTGGGTGCATAGGTCATGTTTTGTAGATGCATAAAGTGATAATATAGAATTCTGCAGCCAGGTTGATAATGAAGCAGATTTATCACATGCACATTATAGTAACATTAATATAAAGAGCCCAAGTACCTATGAAAATACAATACAATCAGGGTTGTCAAAATCCCTACCAGACCAACATCACAGAGGAGGGGCATCGCCAACCCCCCGTTGTCTAATTAAAGAAGCCACGCCTGATTTTCTTGTATTTTAATGCATCTTACTTCCACCCAGAACTCCATTTTTTAGTTCTGGATGGATTTATCCTTAAAAACAGTGGTTGAAGTTGGCTGGTATAGGGCAGCACGGTGGCCTAGTGGTTAGCACTTCTGCCTCACAGCGCTGGGGTCATGAGTTCAATTCCTGACCATGGCCTTATCTGTGTGGAGTTTGTATGTTCTCTCCGTGTTTGCGTGGGTTTCCTCCGGGTGCTCCGGTTTCCTCCCACACTCCAAAAACATACTAGTAGGATAATTGGCCGCTATAAAAAAATTGACCCTAGTTTGTGTGTGTGTATGTTAGGGAATTTAGACTGTAAGCTCCAATGGGGCAGGCACTGATGTGAAAGAGCTCTCTGTACAGCGCTGCGGAATCAGTGGCGCTATATAAATAGATGATGATGATGATGTATACAGTGGTACGCAATATAGCCACTTCCTCCAGTACCTTCATTGTAAAACTCTCATAGCACATTCTCTTACATTTTCCACGCCACCACTTCTAAATTTCCACTTCGACCACTGCTTAATAATGTTATCACCATACCTGGTCCTATGTGATACACTGCAGCGCAGAGAGGGTTAATGCCAGGAATGTCTGAATGGGCAGTTAAATGAATGACTGGTCTGGATAACAGCAATAAAACTTAACAATGTACAAAATGCTTAAACAGCATGGCTGCACCTCTGAAAACACTGAGGAGTATTTTAGTAATAATTCCCTATTTTTCCCTGCTAGAGTGGGAAATATGTCACTGTGACCCGCGCGTTCTGACTGGGCTACGCTGCAATTCCTCATGTCATCACCTAATAAAACCTGGGAGCAGTGGTTTAAGTCACGTGACCATCTCTCCTCTACTGATGCCAGTTCTCTAGTCACAACAATCAGTACTGAAGATGTCACAGTACGTTATAGACACGCCCGGGTTGTTCATATTTTGGCTGTGAAGCTAGGGATTAAGGACATTTAGATGGTTATTTGCAAATAATTCTTTTGTAGTTTATCCACTAATACACTTAACTATTTAACCTTCATTCTGCATTTTGCTAACAAATTACAATGTACAGATGCCAATAAATTAACATGTACAATGTTTTGGGGGAAAGTGTTCATATCTTTTAGGTTCTTTTAAAAATGATTTTCTGAATATTGAAGTTACTTGGCAGCTGTAGGTAATTATTTTTAACATAGATGCTCAGACCTCCCAAAGAACTGGCCATACCCAGCCCCCTCCACTTAAATGCCGCGCTCATATGCGGCTGATACACACGGAATTGAAGGGGCACGTCTCTCATATGTCCTGGAATCCTGGAATCGGGACAAAAGTCCTGGGGGAAGATTTATCAAACCTCTAAAAAAGTGTATGCGTTGCCCATAGCAGCCAATGACAGTGTAGCTATCATTTTCTAGCATGTACTAGATTAATGATAACTAGAATTTGGTTGGTTGCTATGGGCAACACCTCTACTTTTCCTTTTTAAAAGGATTGATAAATCTACCCTCTGATCTGCTTAAATCTGTACAATTGGGCTGTATGTAGTAGTATAGTGATTAACTGGCAAGGAATAAATCACACTTCAATACTGTGGTGATAAACATCCAACCTGAGGTCTACTTACAGACTGGCAAAAAGGTTTTCCGAACCATACAAAATTTAGAAGTGGTGGTATGAAAAATGTAATAGGAATATAAGTGAATGGGATTTGATAGTTTTACAATGAAGCCATCGTATACACTCCCACTTCAACCCCTGCCATACACTATAGGGCAGATGGGAGACATTGCCAGGCAACATAATGGCTGAGGCTGTTAATGATGTCATAGTAATGCTGTCTCAGGTGGCCATCATCTTGTGATTGGCAAAATGTAGTGCTGCCAACCAACCAAAAGGATCTCACAGTGAGCCTTTACAATGAACACAACACTTCCTGCTACTGTTCCATCTTTATTATTAATTAGCATTATTTAGTTTTAAGCGCTACGGAATATGTTGGCGCTATATAAATAAATGATGATGATGATGATGATGAGGCTCTCAGGTCAAGAATTTTGTCTACAAAAGGATAATTCTGCCCATTGTAAATAACCATCCCATACAAAATAATAACGTTAACTTCTTATATTAGCATCCTTCGGGTGAACAAACCAAATAAACAATAAGCATATTATTATTACGCCTCAGAGACTAAGCTTAACTGCAAACCAAAATAGATAGACAGCTAGCACCAATGATCAATACAGACTGTCTCTGGTCTGCTGGTCTGCTTACAAAGCAGAATTGCTGACCCCGGAGGCAAGGAAGGGGTCAATCTAATCTTGGCCCCTGGGACAGAGGTAGCAGACGTTATCCTCTAATTGAAACGTGGGAACTAACAGTTAGATCCCTTCCAAATGTAATATGACTCCTTAGCCTGGTGGTTTTACCCCAAACAAACTGAAGGAAGCATTAGCATGACAATTAAAACAACCTTTCCTCTAGGTTCACTAATGGTACAAGCCCCAAGAGATGGGATTTGCTCTAATGCCTCAGACCCTCTTACAGATTCATTTATTAAACAGGCTGCACAGATCAGACATCGTGCAGTCTACTGATATTCTTCTTAGAAAAAAATGAAGGACGAATAATTGTGGAGGATATAATTACTTTACTGATTTATTTTTCATACAAATTGAACCTAAAATTAGTTCATAAATACATTTTTGCAAGGTCCATTCTGCTAATGACTATTATCAGTAGTAATAGTTGTAGCATTATAAGTACTCAAACCATACCATTTTATTTTCCCTATTTGTCTAATGTAAAAATGTTGGGATGAATTTATCAAAATATTCTCGCTCTAGGACTTTACAAGCAGAGCCGGTTTGAGGGATGGGCAAACTGGGCAATTGCCTGGGGCTATTGGGGCCCTCAAGCTTTTTTTTACATTTTATACATAAAAATTAAATGACCTATCATGTTGCATCACCCCGACCTCCTTCCCTGTGCGTCCCCACTCTCCTCTCTCATTGCATAATTGTTGTTAGCTAATAGTTTTGCAGGTCCTGGGCCTGATTCATTAAGGATCTTAACTTGAGAAACTTCTTATTTCAGTCTCCTGGACAAAACCATGTTACAATGCAAGGGGTGCAAATTAGTATTCTGTTTTGCACATAAATTAAATACTGACTGTTTTTTCATGTAGCACACAAATACTTGATAGCTTATTTGTACACTGAAATTTAAAGTTGATATTTGTGTGCTACATGAAAAAACAGTCAGTATTTAACTTATGTGCAAAACAGAACACTAATTTGCACCCCTTGCATTGTATCATGGTTTTGTCCAGGAGACTGAAATAAGAAGTTGCTCAAGTTAAGATTCTTAATGAATCAGGCCCCCTGTCTTACACTGAGCTCCATCTAATTGGTGGCCCGAGTTCAGTGGAGAACAGGAAGAAACACTATCAGCCAGTTTCACTTAACTAAACAGGGAAAGAAAGAGAGCCAGGGAGTGTCGGTAAGTGCCCCCAATATGCATTCTCATATCTGGTGCCAAATATAGGTTATACAGCAAATATTACACACCGGGTATGGGTCTGCATGTTTGACTTAGCAGATGATATGGCTCTGCATATTAGACGTAGTATCAGGTATGGGTCTGCATATTAGACGTAGTATCAGACATGGCTCTGTATATTAGACTTAGTAGCAGGCATGGCTCTGCATATTGTATGTAGCACCAGATAGGGTCTGAATTTTAGACTTGGGACCAGATATGGTGCATAACTGGTGGCATTAGATATGGCTCTGCATTTTACATATAGCGCCAGGTATGGCTCTGCACCAGGTGTGCTTAGCATAATAAACAACAGTGAACACATGGGATGTCCCATGGGGCACTGAGGGAAACTTGCAGGAATGTTCCAGAGCAGTATTTGATCCCTTGGGTAATGCAGCGATGCACGTCTCCTCGGCAGTGGAGAAAGTGGTGGAGTTAGGAAAAATATATAGTAACATGTGCAATGAAGTCTGCATATATGGATCTGGCAAATGGGCTATGCAATATGACTGTAAATGAGCCATGTGCCGCTAGTCCAGCATTTGCCATTTAGGTGACACCACCATGACTCCTGCCCAGAAAACGGACCCTTCCACGATGAAGCTGTAAGTCTGCTTGCGGAGGCTCATCTCTAACTAGAGATACTACCATTGTTTTCCCCATAATCCCTTTATCTCCCTACAGAATTTTCCTGTTAATCACACAATATAATAGCTTGGGGGTGTGGCCTAGTGCAGTGGATATCCGTGACATTATTAGGGACACGGTATGACATAATTGGGGGTGTGAACAGGACAGAATATGAGGCAAAGAGGTAGTCATCATAACCCATGTGTTTCCTCAGGGATGGATGACATAAAACTATGTCTATCACAGTAGTATTCAACTGTTTTATAACTGTGACCCCCAAGTGCTAGTGTGACATTGTTCTGGACCAAGTGACAGTGTGCCGTTGTTCTGGACCCCAAGTGTCAGTGTGCCATTGTTCTGGACCCCATGTGTCAGTGTGACACTCTTCTGGACCAAGTGACAGTGTGTCATTGTTCTGGACCCCAAGTGACAGTGTGCCATTGTTCTGGACCCCAAGTGTCAGTGTGCCGTTGTTCTGGACCAAGTGTCAGTGTGCCATTGTTCTGGACCCCAAGTGTCAGTGTGCCGTTGTTCTGGACCAAGTGACAGTGTGCCGTTGTTCTGGACCAAGTGACAGTGTGCCGTTGTTCTGGACCCCAAGTGTCAGTGTGTCACTCTTCTGGACCAAGTGACAGTGTGTCATTGTTCTGGACCCCAAGTGTCAGTGTGCCATTGTTCTGTACCCCAAGTGTCAGTGTGCCATTGTTCTGGACCCCAAGTGTCAGTGTGCCGTTGTTCTGGACCAAGTGACAGTGTGCCATTCTTCTGGACCAAGTGACAGTGTGCCATTGTTCTGGACCAAGTGACAGTGTGCCATTCTTCTGGACCAAGTGTCAGTGTGCCGTTGTTCTGGACCAAGTGACAGTGTGTCATTGTTCTGGACCCCAAGTGTCAGTGTGACATTGTTCTGGACCAAGTGACAGTGTGCCGTTGTTCTGGGCCTCAAGTGACAGTGTGCCATTGTTCTGGACCCCAAGTGTCAGTGTGACATTGTTCTGGACCAAGTGACAGTGTGCCGTTGTTCTGGACCAAGTGACAGTGTGTCATTGTTCTGGGCCTCAAGTGACAGTGTGACATTGTTCTGGGCCTCAAGTGACAGTGTGACATTGTTCTGGACCCCAAGTGTCAGTGTGACATTGCTCTAGGCCTCAAGTGACAGTGTGACATTGTTCTGGACCCCAAGTGTCAGTGTGACATTGCTCTAGGCCTCAAGTGACAGTGTGACATTGTTCTGGACCCCAAGTGACAGTGTGACATTGTTCTGGACCCCAAGTGTCAGTGTGACATTGCTCTAGGCCTCAAGTGACAGTGTGACATTGTTCTGGACCCCAAGTGACAGTGTGTCATTGTTCTGGACCCCAAGTGTCAGTGTGCCATTGTTCTGTACCCCAAGTGTCAGTGTGCCATTGTTCTGGACCCCAAGTGTCAGTGTGCCGTTGTTCTGGACCAAGTGACAGTGTGACATTCTTCTGGACCAAATGTCAGTGTGCCGTTGTTCTGGACCAAGTGATAGTGTGTCATTGTTCTGGGCCTCAAGTGACAGTGTGACATTGTTCTGGGCCTCAAGTGACAGTGTGACATTGTTCTGGACCCCAAGTGTCAGTGTGACATTGCTCTAGGCCTCAAGTGACAGTGTGACATTGTTCTGGACCCCAAGTGACAGTGTGACATTGTTCTGGACCCCAAGTGTCAGTGTGCCGTTGTTCTGGACCAAGTGACAGTGTGCCATTCTTCTGGACCAAGTGACAGTGTGCCGTTGTTCTGGACCAAGTGACAGTGTGTCATTGTTCTGGACCCCAAGTGTCAGTGTGACATTGTTCTGGACCAAGTGACAGTGTGCCGTTGTTCTGGACCAAGTGACAGTGTGTCATTGTTCTGGGCCTCAAGTGACAGTGTGACATTGTTCTGGGCCTCAAGTGACAGTGTGTCATTGTTCTGGGCCTCAAGTGACAGTGTGACATTGTTCTGGACCCCAAGTGTCAGTGTGACATTGCTCTAGGCCTCAAGTGACAGTGTGACATTGTTCTGGACCCCAAGTGTCAGTGTGCCGTTGTTCTGGACCAAGTGACAGTGTGCCATTCTTCTGGACCAAGTGACAGTGTGCCATTGTTCTGGACCAAGTGACAGTGTGCCATTCTTCTGGACCAAGTGTCAGTGTGCCGTTGTTCTGGACCAAGTGACAGTGTGTCATTGTTCTGGACCCCAAGTGTCAGTGTGACATTGTTCTGGACCAAGTGACAGTGTGCCGTTGTTCTGGGCCTCAAGTGACAGTGTGCCATTGTTCTGGACCCCAAGTGACAGTGTGACATTGTTCTGGACCCCAAGTGTCAGTGTGCCGTTGTTCTGGACCAAGTGACAGTGTGCCATTCTTCTGGACCAAGTGACAGTGTGCCGTTGTTCTGGACCAAGTGACAGTGTGTCATTGTTCTGGACCCCAAGTGTCAGTGTGACATTGTTCTGGACCAAGTGACAGTGTGCCGTTGTTCTGGACCAAGTGACAGTGTGTCATTGTTCTGGGCCTCAAGTGACAGTGTGACATTGTTCTGGGCCTCAAGTGACAGTGTGTCATTGTTCTGGGCCTCAAGTGACAGTGTGACATTGTTCTGGACCCCAAGTGTCAGTGTGACATTGCTCTAGGCCTCAAGTGACAGTGTGACATTGTTCTGGACCCCAAGTGTCAGTGTGCCGTTGTTCTGGACCAAGTGACAGTGTGCCATTCTTCTGGACCAAGTGACAGTGTGCCATTGTTCTGGACCAAGTGACAGTGTGCCATTCTTCTGGACCAAGTGTCAGTGTGCCGTTGTTCTGGACCAAGTGACAGTGTGTCATTGTTCTGGACCCCAAGTGTCAGTGTGCCATTGTTCTGGACCAAGTGACAGTGTGCCGTTGTTCTGGGCCTCAAGTGACAGTGTGCCATTGTTCTGGACCCCAAGTGTCAGTGTGACATTGTTCTGGACCAAGTGACAGTGTGCCGTTGTTCTGGACCAAGTGACAGTGTGTCATTGTTCTGGGCCTCAAGTGACAGTGTGACATTGTTCTGGGCCTCAAGTGACAGTGTGACATTGTTCTGGACCCCAAGTGTCAGTGTGACATTGCTCTAGGCCTCAAGTGACAGTGTGACATTGTTCTGGACCCCAAGTGTCAGTGTGACATTGCTCTAGGCCTCAAGTGACAGTGTGACATTGTTCTGGACCCCAAGTGACAGTGTGACATTGTTCTGGACCCCAAGTGTCAGTGTGACATTGCTCTAGGCCTCAAGTGACAGTGTGACATTGTTCTGGACCCCAAGTGACAGTGTGTCATTGTTCTGGACCCCAAGTGTCAGTGTGCCATTGTTCTGTACCCCAAGTGTCAGTGTGCCATTGTTCTGGACCCCAAGTGTCAGTGTGCCGTTGTTCTGGACCAAGTGACAGTGTGACATTCTTCTGGACCAAATGTCAGTGTGCCGTTGTTCTGGACCAAGTGACAGTGTGTCATTGTTCTGGGCCTCAAGTGACAGTGTGACATTGTTCTGGGCCTCAAGTGACAGTGTGACATTGTTCTGGACCCCAAGTGTCAGTGTGACATTGCTCTAGGCCTCAAGTGACAGTGTGACATTGTTCTGGACCCCAAGTGACAGTGTGACATTGTTCTGGACCCCAAGTGTCAGTGTGCCGTTGTTCTGGACCAAGTGACAGTGTGCCATTCTTCTGGACCAAGTGACAGTGTGCCGTTGTTCTGGACCAAGTGACAGTGTGTCATTGTTCTGGACCCCAAGTGTCAGTGTGACATTGTTCTGGACCAAGTGACAGTGTGCCGTTGTTCTGGACCAAGTGACAGTGTGTCATTGTTCTGGGCCTCAAGTGACAGTGTGACATTGTTCTGGGCCTCAAGTGACAGTGTGACATTGTTCTGGGCCTCAAGTGACAGTGTGTCATTGTTCTGGGCCTCAAGTGACAGTGTGACATTGTTCTGGACCCCAAGTGTCAGTGTGACATTGCTCTAGGCCTCAAGTGACAGTGTGACATTGTTCTGGACCCCAAGTGTCAGTGTGACATTGCTCTAGGCCTCAAGTGACAGTGTGACATTGTTCTGGACCCCAAGTGTCAGTGTGACATTGCTCTAGGCCTCAAGTGTCAGTGTGCCGTTGTTCTGGACCAAGTGACAGTGTGACATTCTTCTGGACCAAATGTCAGTGTGCCGTTGTTCTGGACCAAGTGACAGTGTGACATTGTTCTGGGCCTCAAGTGACAGTGTGACATTGTTCTGGACCCCAAGTGTCAGTGTGACATTGCTCTAGGCCTCAAGTGTCAGTGTGCCGTTGTTCTGGACCAAGTGACAGTGTGACATTCTTCTGGACCAAATGTCAGTGTGCCGTTGTTCTGGACCAAGTGTCAGTGTGACATTGCTCTAGGCCTCAAGTGACAGTGTGACATTGTTCTGAACCCCAAGTTTAAAAGTATTCTTGTATTCTAAAAGAGTCAGTTCCCAATAGAATGTATTTCTTATCTTATGATCAGAGGACCCCAAAAATCTCTGGTGTAATATGTATATACCTCCCTGCACAAGGCACAATTAAGCAAACAACTCTTTGAGGAGGTTACAGGCCCTCTAAAGACAAAATCCCTTATTCTGCAGCACTAGACTAGACAAAGAAAACATGGACTAATAACAGTACAGGAAGTAAAACTAGCCACATACGCTGTAATATCAGCCAACTGTACTGAATAAAAAGCACAATGTCCGATAATAATATGATTAACGCTGATCTATTATCATGCACTCGGTAAATATGTTTGGATGACTTCTGTTGTCATCTTCCGACATCAATTACAAGCCCCTTTTAGTTTGAAGCAAAGAAGATATGTGGCCATTAATACAACGTGACAAAAGGAGATAGTTCTGTTCTTCATTAGAAAGTAAATATCGGAAAATGTAACAAATAGGACAAACCCTGATTTTGGGTCCATCCAAAAATGTACCCGATAATAGTTAAGGTTGGATCTGTTGTTCACTTATTTCTTGTATGAACGCAGAAATAAATAATATTGTGGGGCCTCCTGAGTGTTTCTGACACCGTGTTGCAGGGTTCAGCCACGATTTTCCATCCTGGGAGAGATCCCAGCATCACAGGCTGTATAACTTTAGCTTTCACTCTACATATTTATAAATAGTTTGTATTCTGCTCTGAAGCTCCCATCCACCTTATCTGAGTTGTGGCAGTCGTTCCCTGGGACGAGCTTCCTCTACGCTGCGAGGACTTTGCATAGTATGATGTTGGCTCTGCCTCCTGATGTGTCAATGAACCATTTCAACAAGCCCTCAAAATGCCATCTCTACATCCAGCACAACTGGGTACCTCACAGGGACAGAGATTGGCTTAGTGGTTAGCACTTCTGCCTCACAGCACTGGGGTCATGACTTCCATTCCCGACCGTGGCCTTATCTGTGAGGAGTTTGTATGTTCTCCCCGTGTTTTTGTGTGGGTTTCCTCCAGGTGCTCCGGTTTCCTCCCACACTCTAAAAACATACTGATAGGTTAATTGGCTGCTATCAAATTGACCCTAGTCTGTGTATGTGTGTTAGGGAATTTAGACTGTAAGCTCCAATGGAGCAGGGACTGATGTGAGTGTGTTCTCTGTACAGCGCTGCGGAATTAGTGGCGCAATATAAATAGATGATGATGATGATGATGATGATGATGAAATACGTGGACATGTGCACTGTGTACTCCTAGGCGCATGCCTACTTTGCCTCACACTTTTTCCTGACTTCATTAAGATATCACAAATCCCCAACAAATCACCAACATACAGAGCATTTTTAAAGCAATAATATTTTTAAAATGAATGTGACACTAAATCCACTTTCTACCTATTCTCTCACTCACGGAAATCAATGTATAGGGGATTTTCTTTCTCATCCTCTTTAAGAGGCCCCTGGCTTGGCAGGGGGGCGAGGGACATGTTGAGACAGCAGTGCTTATGTCTTTGAGGTCCGCAGGCATAGGTCATGACTAGTGACCGATACAGACAATAGATCTATTGGAGATTTCTCATGTGCTTCTCTTTCTGATAGCCAGACTTTTCTATAGAGTGACCCATGACCTCTAACACAAAGCACGCATGTGAGGGGAAAGAGACATGTCAAGAGCCTTCACCGGTCTGGCCACAGATACCGTTCTCACACAGTCTTGTGAAAGGCAAACCAAATGGTACAAAAAAATGCTACTTAGGCATTCACGACAAAAGAAAGTGTTATGCAAAAAACAAATTTGCGCAGGGCGTAATAAGGATCAAAGATGTATACTATATTAGGATAGGAAAGTCTTCCATAACGAAATGCTTGAAGGCTCACATATATGACAGGAACGACTCGGTGGTCATGTGCACCGACTATAAAACAGTTAGTCTGAAGCTCTCAGTTTGGTACCAGACCATTGTCACCTTCAGTAATAATTGTTTATGAAGTGAAAAATTAAGAGCGTCAAGGAGCAAAAAAACATTTTACCTGTGTTATGACAGCAGGTGGGTCACTTTTTCTGATGCCCCCCCAGTAGATCCCTAAGGGGAGGTGACTGAGGAGGGCAAATCACGTCATGGAGACCCTCATCCTGCCCAAGTGGGCAGGATGGCGGAGAATGGCCTGCTCTCCCGGGAGTCCGGGAGACCTACCCAGAATACGGGAGTGTCTTGGAAATTCCAAGAAAATTTGGCAAGTATGATGTGGGGGCTTCTTCTCTACCTTGCACAGCTGGACGGAATCTTTTCAAGGAAGAAATGTTTTGTTGATCAGGTGTATGTCTCCCAACATTCCAACATAGATAATCATAAATAGACCACCTGACCCATTAGCCACTCCCCATTTTACAGAGACCACACCCCCAACAGCTAGCAGACATCCAGCCTGTGCAGCTGTAAGGTGTGCACAGTGTCTGTATTATAATCACTGTTACCTCTTAAAGAGTGACAATCTTCAATGACGGAGAGGGGAGAGACTGTCCAAGGGATAAAAGCCCGGACACTATGTGTTCCATGTGATGGTGGGAAATAAAATAACTAGTGTTGAAGAATCTCAGACAGAGTCTGTCTAAAAGCATTGTAGGGATACACATGGCATGTGGGAGAAGATAACATGATAAGATTTATATTTCATCAGTACACAACACTGTATAGTAATTGTCAGCAAGAGCGAGGAGAGCATCGCTGGACCATTATAGTCAATGAGGGTACAGCCGACCTCAGGACGTAGTATTCAGTAGTATTAGCGCATAACTTACTGAACCCCACCTAAAACTGAACTTAAGCTTTAAGTAAAACTTGCAAAAGGCCATCTACTTACCAGTAAACCAGTGGCTCTTAACTTTTTTGCCCAGCATCACTTTGATTATCAAAATATGTTTTTGCACCCCTCCTAAAAAAATACATTTATTGCAAAATACTTTTACATACATGTTTATTAAAATGCAACTTCAATATTAAACATAGACTAAATTCTCAATATTTTGCTATTGCTTCTTAACAATAATAATAATAATAATAATAATAATAATAATAATAATAATAGTAATAATTAATAATATCCTCTTTTGTAGAAATAGCTGTCATCACTTGCATTTCGGCGGTTTCTGGACTGTTTCTATATCAAGTGATGAAAATCCCATGTTGCATAAGTCAGTTGTAGAAATGGTGCTAACTGAGAACACCAAAATCCAAGTCCATTTTTCCAGACCCCATCTGAATGCATGCATTAAAAATGATTTTCTGTTGCACATCTAACACGATGACTTGCACCCCCATAAAAGTTGCCCTACCTAAGAACCATTACAATAAACTAACGTTATCAGAAGGTAGATCCCCCCTTTAGTGAATGGTGCTGGTGAAATATGGGCACGTTTCATAGCAATATAGCTGGACCGTCATCTAAATACACCGTTTATTTTACTCAGAATAACCAGTCATTGTGATTCAAACCAAGTGTTCACTTCAAAAGCAGTCACATAACCATTGCAGGGGATGTTTGGAGCATTCACATACCAATAAACCAGTGGTTCTAAACCTCTTTGGAGCCCAGCGCCCCGAAATACAACAACATCAAAGGATTACACCCAGCTTGTGTAGAACACAACAACATACATGTAGCTGCAATTCTGCTGGCAGGCCGGCTGCAGAGAGACTGCACAATAGCCAAGACACAAGCCTGACAATTGACACTTAATTGTCTAAGGCTGCGGAACAAAGGATCAAAAAAAAAACCTGCTTTAAAAAGAGGAAATTAAGGTTGAGACTTCAGCACCTTGGTGTTGACAGCTTTTCACATAGCACTTTAATAGTCATCCAGTCAATTACCAGGACGTGGGAGGGGCAGAGTGAATGGGACACAAGGCCGCTGTGTCTGTGAATGACAATACTGCTTCCCTATTTACGTCTAGCAGGAAAGTTACTATAACACTGGGAGATAGAGAGCTACAGTGACCTTCAGGCTGGGAAATATACAATCCCGGTGTCTGTTTAAAGGAACATTACTGATTAAATCTTAATTTAGAAATAATTTTTTAGGGTTATTTTTGTGGAGTGAAATAGGGGAACCCCACTCATAATATTTATAATTTGACCACTATTCATCATCATCATTTATTTATATAGCGCCACTAATTCTGCAGTGATGTACAGAGAACTCACTCACATCAGTCCCTGCCCCATTGGGGCTTACAATCTAAATCCCCTAATATAGACACACACACACAGATTAGGGTTAATTTTGATAGCAGCAAATAACCTAACAGTATAATTTTGGAGTGTAGGAGGCAACCGGAGCACTTGGAGGAAACCCACGCAAACACAGGAAGAACATACAAACTCCACACAGATAACTAACCACTGAGCCACCGTGCTGCCCACTATTCTGTTTTAGTCTGTGGGTGATGTTACTCAGAATAGGTGACATGCCAACACTCACTCCTACTACTGAAAGGGAGATTCCACCTTCATATTCTCTTAATGCACTGTCCTGTACGTACCCTCATGCGACTTTTATTAAACACATGACTTCATTTTCTAGCTTCCTTCTGTGATTTCCAACCATATCGTTATATCAGGCAGAGTTTTTTTAATGTTACTGCCCTGCTGTGTTCTCTGCAGACTATTTTAAACAGGGAGCAGTCTGAAATGCACAGAGTTCTGAAAGAAAAGGTTACTGCACATTGTTAGTAAATAGCCTTTCATTCTGACAGAAAGTTTAGATGGTCCAGACTGGAAGCATGGCTTAGTAAAACTGGTAATCAGTGAATGGCTTGGGCTGTGAGTTTTGCCTTAATTGTAAATATTATTTATTGGGAATGTTGGGGAGGTATGCATTACATATAGATTGTAAGCTCTCACGGGCAGGGCCCTCTACCATCTGCCTCATGCCTGTCTAGTCTTTGTCGTCCTTGTGTGTCTCTGGCATGTCTTATGCTGAATTGTTACTGTGTGATATGCAATTTGTTCTGTTAATTGCATCTATCATCATTTATATATATTTATTTATATAGCGCCACTAATTCCGCAGCGCTGTACAGAGAACTCACTCACATCAGTCCCTGCCCCATTGGAGCTTACAGTCTAAATTCCCTAACATACACACACACTAGGGCCAATTCTGATAGCAGCCAACTAACCTACCAGTACGTTTTTGGAGTGTGGGAGGAAACCCACACAAACACGGGGAGAACACGGGGAGAACATATAAACTCCACACAGATAAGGCCATGGTCGGGAATTGAACTCATGACCCCAGTGCTGTAAGGCAGAAGTGCTAACCACTGAGCCACTGTGCTGCCCTATCTATGCATGTATTATTCTGCTCAACTGTACCCAAGGCCCTGTTATCATGTAAATTGTTTTCACATACGTCATTTCTGTACGATTCTGTCAGGCCCTATGGAATCTGCGGCACCATAAAAATAAATGATGATGATATATGTAAGGTAATAGTTATGTACAACCACACCACAAAGGATTTTGCACACAAATTCACACAAAACACAGCTTACATTATAAGGATATAAGCCATAGTTGCCAACGCTCCCGGAAGAGTAAGCATTTTCTCGATGGTTATGGAGGCGGAGCTTAATGGAGTGATTTTGCATCATTAAGCACCACCCCTGCTATTAAATTCCATGAATTTCCTAGCAGGGGGAGGAGCCACATTTCCTACTGAGCCCTGTCACATGACTTCTCCTCCAGGATCTCCCAAAGGAGAGTTTTGAAAAGTCAGCAAGTATGATATAATCACCATAAAACAATGGTCATGATGATACAATTTTGTAAAT
The DNA here is from genome assembly GCF_038048845.1 of Mixophyes fleayi. Classification (NCBI taxonomy): domain Eukaryota; kingdom Metazoa; phylum Chordata; class Amphibia; order Anura; family Limnodynastidae; genus Mixophyes; species Mixophyes fleayi. The sequence continues at coordinate 46,371,020 of NC_134404.1, forward strand.
ACACTTTTGTATGCATTGCATTTACCAGGACAGTTTTTAAAGCAGTATTTCAATAAGAGAAAAAAAAAAAGACCAGACGTGTACAAATATTTGTCAATTGAACATCGTACTTCAAAAGCAACTGACCTGGATAATTTATTACAAATAAAACACATAATACATATCACCGGACAATAATGTCACTTATTGCATCTAAGTGCACAATTTTGAACAGGCATTTACTAATATTGGCCAGATCAACCACAAAAATACTGGACAACAACGATTATACTGAATTTAGGAGCCAGACAGCGGATTTCAGAGCATAAAAGTGTGTCAGAAAGTGACGAATCCAGGATAAATAACAATGCTTTTACAAGTACAGCTGTGAATACTAACTGAGAACAAAATCACATTCTGACATTGGCTATTTTGTGCATATATTTTAATTCCAATATATCTGTTGCACAAGTGACTGTAGATCTACGACAAAGGGGTGGGAGAGGGAGCTCACCGGAGCTCACAGGAAATGAACAGACTGCCTGGATGGTTATTAGGTGTTGTGGACATAATGTTAAGGCTTATCCGGTTAAAGCAATCGCCAGACATAAATCAGTATCAATAGAACCCTCTATCCGCATACAAGGCCAGCTGCTCCCTAATCTATAGCACTAAAAGCATGACATAGAAATGTATGCTGTGGTACCCACAATCATGATCACATTACGGTTTTAAACAAAAGTAGTTTATAAAATATCTGGAGAAAAACAAAAATCTCTAAAGCTAGGTACACACTACAGAATTTTCCACCAACTTTTTATGCCGAGCGATTTTACATGCGATCGATGTTCCGATCGCTCGGTCCATGGACTGCATACACACTAGCCTTGTTTAGGACGATAAAGGGAAGAGCGGACGTCCCTTTAGCGACTTTTTACAGCCATGTTGTCGTGAGCAATGTAATGTAATTTCATACTCACTGTTGTGGATTGGTCGGAAGTTTATACACACTACACAAGGGAAACCAGATTGGAACGAAAATATTAAACGGTACGACCAACCAAATGAGGCAGCAATCGTCCATTTGGGCAGACTTTCGACCATCGTATCACTGCACACACTGACCCGACTTTTAAACGAGCAGTCGTATGTCGGCTGATTGAGCCGATTATTGGACGAAAACCGCGTAGTGTGTACCTAGCTTAAGTTTGAACTCATGGGAGTTCAAACAACGGTTAACAATGCTCTCTACTAGTCAAATACTAGTCAAATTGGCAAGAAAAATAGTAGTCTTTTATTGCCAACTTTCATCCATAATTATTTTTACCAGCAATACATAAATCACATGCACTAGCAGCTTATTCTGCAGGTATGACATCAAACTGATATTAAGTTTCATGTACTGAAAGTTTTGATTTAATGTTCATTTGATATTCTAAAGTCTAAAGCATATGAGAAATAAACGACCCTGGCATCAGTGACATCAATTAAACAACTGCCCTCACAGCAAAAAAAAAGACAACAACAAAAAATACAAAACAAGTTCTTAGCAAGATGTCAGCGTTTGCTGGGAGCAGAAAATTGCAACTCTGAGAGGATTTTTTTTCATGTTCAATTACCCTTCTCTTAAATAAACAGAAAACACCCCATAAGACTGGTAACAGGTCCTCTGTAAGACAAGTGCAGGGAAATTGGAAATGTTTAGGAAAAACATGGAAATATGAGATGGGTTTATGCTGATCTAACTCAGGTAACATGATTTAAAGGAGTAGATTAAGGAGAGCAAAGCAAAAAACAGAAGTAACCATGCTGCATTGGAGGGGGAGGTAAATTTAAAATGTAGGGACAGATTTATAGTTGGGGTAGGGCTTGTCCTAGACACACAATTCCAGTGTAAAAATAAAGCTATCTAGTATTTGTGTGCTACAAGAAAAAACAGCCAGTGCTTTCCTTATGTGCAAAATAATAAACTAATATGTACCCCTTGCATTGTAACATGGTTTATCCAGGAGAAAACTTACTAATTTGTTTGCCTTACTTTCCTTAATGACTCAAGACCATGTTGCTTAGCTAAAAAAAATCCATACGTAAGTAAAATGAGTGTATTCCTTTTTGGAAACATACATTATGTGAGCTTGTGCCTGTGTACACATTGATTAGATGTTTGACTTTGTCTCATGTCGTACTGGTCTTTGATGGTGCAAGGAAAAGTAACTGAGATTGTGAAGAAAACATTCGATAAGATTTAACAGAAATGAGGAAAAGGGGGTAGGAAACCTGGACAGCAGCGGGACGTAGGGCATACTTGCCAACTTGAGGTGACTTACAAGAGTGAAGGGGTGCAGTAAATCGCATCATCAAGGCCTTTGTTCTTCATTATGTGGAACAATGTCCTACTCTTTCTAGGGTCCGGGAATTCCGGAGTCTTACCCGGAATTCGGGAATCTCCCTGACATTCCGGGAGAGGGGGAAAGTGTGATGTAAGATTAGCGGGTGAGCTGACCACATGATGGTCACAATCCTCAGACGACCTCTTCAGCCAAGTACAACCCATTCTTGTTCAGCCCCTGAGCTGTATTATGGTAAATGTTGTTCCTAGCCTTAAAATGAACCAGGCACCAGAGGCATACTTAAGGAACATGATGTAACTGAAGAGGGGATAAACAAAGGGCAGGATAGTGGTCTATGTGACAGAACCGTCAAAGCTACTGCCTGGGTTATGTAAAACAGGGTTTAGGGTACCAATCTTTCTGTGCCTACAGGAACCAATGAGGTAACTTGGGACCTGGCAGTCATCATCATCATCACCATTTATTTATATAGCGCCACTAATTCCGCAGCGCTGTACAGATAACTCATTCACATCAGTCCCTGCCCCATTGGAACTTATAGTCTAAATTCCCTAACATACACACACACACAGACAGACAGACAGAGAGAGACTAGGGTCAATTTTGATAGCAGCCAATTAACCTACAAGTGTCTTTTTGGAGTGTGGGGGGAAACCGGAGCACCTGGAGGAAACCCACGCAAACCCGGGGAGAACATACAAACTCCACACAGATAAGGCCATGGTTGGGAATTGAACTCATGACCCCAGCGCTGTGAGACAGAAGTGCTAACCACTAAGCCACCGTGCATGTTTTCCCTTATTAGCATGCTGTGGTATCAACTGTAATTATTACTTTGGTTATGTGTCTTTGTGCATTGGGATGTATAGCATACCTGTGAGTATTTATGCAGGGGAAGAACAGGACGATAGCATTTATATATTGTGCCCCTGTATTGTGTATTTAGGGTACCCTTCACCGTACACAGTATCATACAGTAACAATACATATTTTTGTTTTCATTTTCCAAAGCCTAATGCACTAATATATACAAGCCCCATAAAATCAAGGGCAATTCACTGATCAAAGAAGTAACAGTTAAAGCCAAGGAGACAGCCATAGACGTAGAACAATAGGGCTACATTCCAACGGTCTCTCTCTTTATGAGGGACGATTACCTGACGCTGTGCTATATTCCAGCCTCCGGCAGAGGCACAGTGTCCTCACTTCACTACAGCTGCATCATTCTGCTTTTCCAAGGCTGGGAATTGCTTTCACCCAATTTGGGTAAATATATCTCCGCACAACATGTTTCCACAGAGACTACACTCCAGGAAATCACAGAAACCTTCTCTTTTAAGTGTAGGTAATAAAACAAATCATAAAAGGTACATGGTTACATGATACAGCAATATCCCGTTACACATGTGACCGGATATAGCAGAAACTCAATATAGTTTTTTGCTTCCCATGCAAGATGGGGGGTGGGTTTATTTTTCCTAATATTTTACACCCAAGTTTTAACTACAGCAATATATTTGACCCATGCATTCTGGGAATATTTTGCTGCACGCGTCCCCCCACAACTGCTGGGAGACTATTCCTTGGATCTATCTCCCTTTCTGTCTTCCTTACATTACCTTTTAGTCTTTCGCCCTCCGAGTCGGTCCCCTAGTCCTAGAAATCCTCTTATGTTGAAAATATTTATTTCCTGAACTCTATTAATACTATTGATATATATGAATGTATCTATCTATCATAGCGGCTGTGTTCCTGCCCTGCTGTAATCTGTATGTGTTCAGACCTTAAAGTCCCTCCAGATAAGTTTTGATATGTGGCCAAGAACTATACATAGTGGGGGAGATTCAATTGGCCGCGATGTTCCTCAGAGCATTGTGGGCACGTATTTTTACCGTTACTACGGTAAACCGTAACACTCACTTTAGCGTTATTTCTGTAAAAAAAAATCCGAACAAGGTGTCTGGCGGCTGTTCCCTGAGGGGAGATTCAATTTGACGTGAGGTGTCTCCGGAAGGTCCGCCGAAACAGTGGCCTAGTGGTTAGCACTTCTGCATCACAGCACTGGGGTCATGAGTTCAATTCCCGACCATGGCCTTAGATCTGTGTGGAGTTTGTATGTTCTCACTGTGTTTTTGCGTGGGTTTCCTCCGGGTGCTCCGGTTTCCTCCCACACTCCAAAAACATACTGGTAGGTTAATTGGCTGCTATCAAAATTGACCCTAGTCTCTCCCTCTCTGTCTGTCTGTCTGTGTTTGTGTCTATATTAGGGAATTTAGACTGTAAGCTCCAATGGGACAGGGACTGATGTGAGTGAGTTCTCTGTACAGCGCTGCGGAATTAGTGGCGCTATATAAATAAATGATGATGAAGCACCTAGCGCTGATGCTATGGCAGGATTCTCCGCTCATTTTTTCTCGTACCACATAGAGGTGTGCGGAAAAATGCGCAGAACTTCCTACCATAATCGCCGGCAGAGTGAGCAGCGGCCATGGCGACAATGTCCTCACGCCACAGCGCCGGCAGCTGAATCTCTCCCAGTAGTTGAGTTAAGGTCTTACCAGGGCATACCTCCAAACTGTCCCAATGTTGCCGATACAGCCCCAATTACAGACCTCAAAGAAAGGTGAAATTTACATGAAAGTGGGTGGCGGTTCATCTAAATTTGCACTGGCAATATAACTTCTCTCTTCCGGCTACTAGTGCCATATAACCAAGTAACCTACTGGCTTCCCCACTCCTTGCTTATCTTCATATCATCTGAAACTATAACTCCATGGTCTCTTTACTCTGTCGTTGTTGTTGACATTACATCTCTATTCATTCTGCATTGACATTATTTTACCATTTGTTGTATTAAATTTATGATTCCACACTTTGGCCCATTCCTCTATTTTATTTAAATCACTAAGTATTTGCTTTACCCTTCTGGAGTACCAAACATGTTAGTAATCTCTGTATCTTCCCCTGTAGACCACAAGTAATATCACTAATGAACAGGTTAAACAAAGCCGGACCCAGGACTGTTAGCTGATGTCCTCCGCTGGTTACCAGCCCTCCTGTGCTTTAGCCAAAATTTTATCCCTTCCATTATCCTTGAATCCAATCCAAGGATTTTCAGTTTCCAAATTAATTTACTGTGGTATACTGTATCAAATGTCTTGCTAAAATCTAAATAAGTTACATCCACTGATCCATCCTGATCTATCACTGTAGTTACCGATTTGAAATACCGGTAATTCTCTACATGTGATTGACTTAATGTCTCAACAGTAAATTCATGGGGTCTTGTAATTGTTTGATAGTTTGCACATGAAGCATTGCCATGAGCAAGAACCAGGAATTACTAGAACCCTATAAAAACAATTTTTTTTTACAGTGATTAGATTAATGTTCCTAATAGTGATGTGAGGCTCACAGGACTTTATTTATTATATTCTCCCCCGCAGCCTTCTTGTGAAGTGGAACTACATCTGCAATTATACCTGGCGGCAGCAACTGGTTGAAAAGTTTGGTTAGTGACCAGGGCCCTCTTAAGAACATCCACAGCAGTGCACCAGGGCCCCTATATATACAAAAAAAATTAAATTATTATATATATGGGCCCTGCAGCCCAGGGGGGCCCGTCGGAGGCAGGAAAAAAAAACAACCTGAAAAAAAAGAAGAAAATACTTACCGTGCTGTCAGCTGGCGATCCGGCTCCCTCCCTGGTCTCCTCCTCCGTCGCGCTCCGCAATGGATGTCGGGCGGGCGTGATGACGTCACGCCCGACATGCACTGCAAGCGCGACGGAGGAGGAGACCATGGAGGGAGCCGGATCGCCAGCTGACAGCACGGTAAGTATTTTCTTCTTTTTTTTCAGGTTTTTTTTTCTTGCTTCCTCCGGCGGGCCCCCCGGGCACCTGCCCATTGTGCCCTATGGGAAAGACGGCCCTGTTAGTAGGACTTGCATATACGCAGCGGAACTGACAGCCTAGATCTGGACGAATCTTAGTAACGGTGGGGGCTACTGCTGGCGTTGACGGCATACTTGCCAACTCTCACGGAATATCCGGGAGACTCCAGCATTTCGGGTGAGTCTCACGGACTCCCGGGAGAGTATGGCAATCTCCCGCATCTGCCCACTTCCTAGTTAAGTGGTCAGAATTAGGTCCAAAATGCCGTGATTCTCCGGGAATCGCGGAATTTGGCCCCGCCCCCGCTGTAAAATGACGCGTTTGCATCATTACGTCACGGGCGGGTTCAAAATGACGAGATTTTCCTGAGCCACGCCCCCTGCACGCCCACCTCCCCCATGAGGCTCCTGGACGCCAACTACAAAAAGTTGGTAAGTATGGTTGACGGGGACTCCTGGATGTATAGGGCGACGCTGGGACTTTTAATGAATAGAGCCCAAACTTCTGCTGCAGTTAATAATACATTTTTTTAAGTTTACTCTGCTGCCCTGAGACTCAAATATATTATTTCACACTTCACCACAGTCAAGCCTTTCTAAAATCAAAATGTTTTGTTTTGGTGTGGTCCTGCCTGACTGCCGCTGGTATATTAAACAACGCTAGAGCCCAATTTTCTCCTACAGACACATTTGAGTCTAACAATCCAGAATGTCATTACTCCTGGCTGATGTTGCAATTGTCATAATTCAGTCCATATCAGGGATATTAAAGTATATATCTATATCACTTATATCAGTAATTGCAGATATTAAATACGCTTTTCAAGATAAAAGAACTGTTGCTTTTGTTTTCATTAAATGTCAGCAGAAAACTAAAATAAACTACACATATAAATATAGTATATATCCCCTTCTCAAATGTCTCTTTTTATGTATTTACCCCTTTTCTAAATGATGGTATCCTTTACTTCTAATTCCACACATTTTCTTTCAGAGTGTAAACACTTTAGAACCTAGATCAGGGATAGCCAACCTGTGGCTCTCCAGCTGTTGTGGAACTACAAGTCCCAGCAGGCAGAGCATGCTGAGATTTGGGAGTACCACATCAGTTGGAGATTCACAGGCAGCAGGTGCACTCCTAGCGGCATATGAGAATTAAAATGTCTAGACAGTCTAATGAATGAGGACTCTCTGAGATATTATTAAATGCTGTGTCTAAAATTCTAACAATCTATAGTGTATAGATGCGTAAAAGTCGAACAGTAATAAAATATTAACAATGACTGTGATAGGCAGCACAATATACAGTTAACGGTCGGCTTTCTTTGGACAAAACCTCTTTGTCCTTTCAAGATTAGAAAAAAGTCCATTGGGAGGTTAGTACAGGAATAGCAAGGAACTGAATGTGTAGTTAGCTGGAACAGTTTTTCTTTTCCAGGAAAGGAGATCGATTCGTCTGAGGTGCTTATATCTAGGAAGACTCCCTATGTGTGTCAGTGAATTGACGGCTGTTACCATGAGTGTCTGACCTCAAGCTAGGCAGCCTGTCGATAACACGGTTATAAAATCAACTTTTACATCATCATTATCATCATCAATATTTATTTATATAGCGCCAGCAGATTCCGTAGCGCTTTACAATTACATTCCACAGTCTAACAACAATAGTCACTGGGCATCTTATTTATATACTAAGTAAAGTGCAAAAGTGCCAGTCATAGGACATACCTTGTCCTGGATACCTCCCCTCCTCCCAAAATTACCTACACCAAATTAATACACGTTACACCTACACAGACACACCTACTGAGGGTAAAACTGTGCTGGGGCACAAGGTGAGACCCCCTGTTAGGTCATCTTGTACCCCTCAACTCCAGGCTGCTACTGACATAACTTGTGTTACTGACAGAAAGCCAAACTCTCTCACACATTTATGCAAGTGAGGGAGAAGGGGTCATTCCTGAACAGTGGCAGGCTGGGCATTCTTGGGGCGGTCCTATAGTGGGCTGGGTCACTGGGTCACCTATATTTTGTTTTCATTCAAAAACAAAATGTTGGAGGCCGGGAGGAGAGGGGCGCGGTGAATCACGTCATTTTGGCCACACCCCCGCAACAAAATGCCGTTTTGTTGCGGGGCGGGGCCAAAATGACGCGATTCATTTTGACAGCAAGAGGCCGTTTGCAGGATATTTGCCTGCTCTCCCAGGAGTCCTGGAGATCTACCCGAATTTCGAGAGTCTCCCGGACATTCCAGGAGAGTTGGCAAGTATGCGTACAGTGACTCCTCCGATCTACACACAGGGTTGTACTAACAGCCATTTCACATGTGCATAAAAACGTGTATTTTGTTAAACATGTACCTTTGTTGTGACAGGTTGACATTTCCACCTTGCGCCTGTCAATCCAATGTAATATAAAACATGGATTCTTAAGATACAGACCTGTTCAAGTAGTATTTGGGCACTTAACCATTCTGGATTAAAAAAAAATGTACATAGAGATTCACATGTGCACATCAACCCATTGGAACTAGTGCCACCAGTATTAATCAAGCAGGGTTAATCTGTGTTACATGCGGTGTGATAGGGCTCTCACTGTGTGTGTGCAGCCAGCAGAGGAATGGTCACAGTACAGCAATTGTTATTACAGATCTCTGGCGTTATCAGGCACTGTATACTCCACACCACACAGCATAAACAATGTCACAGGATCGTCCAGTCTTCTGATCTCCGCAGAGCAAGTTATGTACTAACTTTGTACAATGCCTGAAACTGGACTTACGTGACCAAATTCTACAAAGGATGATGACAATACATACAGGAGTTTTATAGCTTCCTTGTTTGATTAGTTACCTAAACGTTCTGTTTCTACATTTAGAATCAGCCGATTGTCACAATCATCACCAACATCATCACCATTTATTTATATAGCGCCACTAATTCCGCAGCGCTGTACAGAGAACTCGCTCACATCAGTCCCTGCCCCATTGGGGCTTACAGTCTAAATTCCCTAACAGACACACACACAGACACACACATAGACTAGGGTCAATTTGTTAGCAGCCAATTAACCTACCAGTATGTTTTTGGAGTGTGGGAGGAAACCAGAGCACCAGGAGGAAACCCACGCAAACACGGGGAGAACATACAAACTACTCACAGATAAGGCCATGGCTAACCACTTAGCCACCGTGCTGCCACCCATATATACAACACCTATTAGTGTGACCTAAGAATCAAATACACACCATCCTAAATAATTGGAAGGTCCTGAGCAGTATGTCTATATTATTATGATAACATATCTCCAAACATTTCAGTCCCCGGTAGCGGGGAATGGGCGTGGTCACGTAAAGAAGGGGTGTGGCCACACCCCTAGAGGGCTTCCTAGTGCTGTAAAGCACTTGGTTGCCCATTTGAAACCTCCCATCCCCTTCAAACACTGCAGCACCTGGTGTTGCACCTGTTCACGGAAGATACCTCCCAAAGTTCCCACCCACGGGACAAACATGTCCCCGTGTGGGGCAGCAGGACAGAGCCCTAAGATCGGGAATTGTCCCAGCAAAAATCGCGATTGTGTGATTGCCATCAATTCTCTCAATCACAGAATGTTCATTCACATCAGTCCAAGAACCAGTGTGTGCACGTAGACAATGTACAGTAAGGCTGTGCTGAGGGCAAGATCAAGCATATTCATCCAAATCAAGTTCTGGGCAAAGAGATTTTCAGCCGTATCTCTTGCACCAGCTACAGGGCAGGTGCCGACTGATAGTGATGACAGACACGTATGTATGCCAAAACATGTGTTTGCAATTAAGAGCAACTGTAAAATGCATTTCATGTACATCCCGATACTCAATATGTATTTCAAATGCTAAAAAAAAAAAATTTTTGGGGGGGGGCTTATTGTTAGAGATTATAGTATCAACAGGTATTAATATACTTATTTTTTCCCCATGCATTCTGATAAGACTTTATAATGCACATATGTTTGTGTGTATCCTTCATTGTGTTCTCTCTGTCTGCACATGACAAGTGTTGTATAGCCAAAACGTACTTATACCCATATTCAAATGGGAACATTTCGTGAAAACCACATGTACTTGAATACAGGCGGACATGCGTGCAATTTCTGTCCCATTTTAAAACAGGCAAACTGGGTTCACTTTGTGGTCCTTGAAGGATCTACAAATACTCTTCACCACTGACGTGCAACTGAAAGGCTGAATGTGCATCCCATTAAAAGCAAAGGGTGAGAGCCAATCACACCAAGTTCAAATCTAGGCACCCCTGTGCTAATCGGGGCCCCCAGCATCATCAGGGTCCTCTGCATGCACCTCAGTCATTTTATACTTTATAAATAAGCCTACAGAGAGCATCCTGGTCAGAACCGAACCCCAGGACGCTGCTCTGCAAACTGTGTCATCTGCTTCCCACTGTTCCCAGGCACTTTACAGGGACTAAAATATAACATTTGTTTCATACCCGCAGGTACCTAATGTATAAATCCTGTCCCTGAATATTCTGCATCTCTCTATGGTAATAAATGCACCTTGTACTATAATAAGATAACGGAATGATTCCCTAGATTGCCATTTGTACACGGCACAGAGTTACTTCTACAATGTGAGACGCACAGTGTGACAAGAACCTGGATCATTGTACCTACAACATATATGTAGTAAGGTTAGGTTTGCATGTGTGGGTCCCTCAAAGGCACCAAACTGCACAGTGCCAACGTCGTTCATTTCTGGGTATATAATTCCTGTATTAGGGCAGCACAGTGGCCTAGTGGTTAGCACATCTGCCTCACAGCACTGGGGTCATAAGTTTGATTTCCAACCATGGCCTTATCTGTGAGGAGTTTGTATGTTCTCCCTGTGTTTGCGTGGGTTTCCTCCGGGTGCTCCGGTTTCCTCCCACACTCCAAAAACATACTAGTAGGGCTGCTATCAAAATTGACCCTAGTCTCTCCCTCTCTGTCTGTCTGTATCCCTCTCTCTTTGTGTATGTGTATGTGTGTGTGTGTGTGTGTTAGGGAATTTAGACTGTAAGCTCCAATGGGGCAGGGACTGATGTGAATGAGTTCTCTGTACAGCGCTGCGGAGTTAGTGGCGCTATATAAATAAATGAAGATGATGTATAATGTCCTTGTGTCAATGTTATCTTTCTGGTGAGGTAAAGCGTTTTCAGGACCATCATCATCATCATCATTTATTTATATAACGCCAACATATTCCGTAGCGTTTTACAATTGGGGACAAACACAGTAAACTAATAAACAAACTGGGTAAAACAGTCAAAGAGGTGAGAAGGCCCTGCTCGCATATAACGGGTGGTAATAGGGTGATGTAGTGAGGTTAAGAGGGTGATTGAGGAATATTATAAGCTTGTCTGAAGAGGTGGGTTTTCAGAGAACGCTTGAAAGCTTGTAGACCAGAGGAGAGTTTTATTGTGCGAGGGAGAGAATTCCATAGCGTGGGCGCAGCCTGAAAAAACTCCTGTAACCAGGAATGGGAGGATGTAATGACTGTGGATGAGAGACGCAGATCTTGTGCAGAACGGAGTTGCCGAGTTGGGAGATATTTTGTGACAAGAGAGGAGATGTATATTGGTGCAGCTTTGTTGATGGCCTTGTAGGTTAGTAAAAGTATTTTATATTGGATTCGGTAGAAAACAGGCAACCAGTGTAGAGACATACAGAGTGATTCAACAGAGGAATAACGATTTGCAAGGAAAATCAATCTTGCCGCTGCGTGCAAAATAGATTATAGGGGTTTGACCAGTAAGGAGGGAATTGCAATAGTCAATGCGGGAGATGATAGGACCAAACCATGTACTGGAATATCAGATATTGCCTATTGTAAATATAAATAACTGCATTTCTCTGAGTACAATAAATAAATGGTTCTTTGTTACTTAAAATGTAAAATTCATATAATAACATAAACCATTGCCTCGTAAGAAATGCATTAAATATAATGTAGGGTCCAGGGTGCCTAGGGTTTAGTGAATGTTCCTGACACCTAGATTTAGATCTGTAGAAAATATTGCCTATGTGCTAGTATTAACCCCTTATACAACACTGTGTAGTGGGCAACACTCGGGTCACTTTTGCTAGTTGAATAAAATTCAGAACAACCACTGTTCTATATATATATATATATATATATAAGTTGGATCCCCATTTATAAATGAGTGTCTTCTCATACCCACACTATATTATCAAAGTGTCCCAAATAGATCACATAACAGAGCAATTTATTCATCAAATTATGTGGCAATTTTTTTTGCATCCAAACTATTTTATGTTGCGTTACAAATGTTTCAGTAGTATATTAATTCTATGAGACAAAGAGAGATTGTCAGGGACCATCCTCAATGGTCACATTACCAAAATAATGTGCACCAATAATGAAGGGGTGCTTCTTACAACATATGTAGATACATTTGGAGAAAACAAAAAAAGGTTGCACAAAAGAGCACTCCGGTCCTTTTTCAAAGAGTACTATTAAAATTAATCTTTATTAATGATTTATTAAAAAGCACTCAAAAAAAGTACTATAAAAGATGAATTATCTTAAAAACATAGGTGAGAGAAAGAAAAGAAATAATAAGTGAATACAATGTAGACATTGGGACGGGACTGTTCTATTAAAGTCAAAATTGACTAGTACATGGGACAACAGTCTAATTCATAGTGATAAAGCTTTGGAATGGTGCAGAAATCATTATGACTCCTTGTATGAAGGAGTCATCCCTATTATTGGAATTATTATGACATCATAAGCTTCTCATCTTAGTATTAGATATAACATTGCCCAATTCCAATTATTAATAGTGGTACTCAGTGTGTGTGAGTAAGAGATTGAATGGGCAGCATATATAGAGGCCTCTTATAATTGTTATGCATGTGGGTTGATTTAAACAGTATAATGGGGATTATACTTCATCCACCATTCTATTCTGAGTAATGTGAAATGTCTACAAATTGCTTTAAATTGCTTTTAAATATGCAATATTGGTAATTGTAAATTGCTACCTTCATGCACGCAGAGATGGTTCTAAACTAGTGCTATTAGTGCTTGGTCAATTAGCTAGAAATACCACATACATTGTCTGTGGTTTCTATATAGGATATAAATTGCTGATATATTCCCAATTGGTCCTAAATAAAAGCGCACACTCACACACGCTGTACACACAAACGGAATCGAGACTATCTTGTTAGATTTAAGTTTTAAGTTGTTCCCCATTCTAAGCGGCGATACGCCGCATACTGTCCCCCTCACACTTCCGGGTCTAGCATCACATGATCATCATCATCAGCTATTTATATAGCGCCACTAATTACGCAGCGCTTTAAAGAGAACTCATTCACATCAGTCCCTGCCCCATTGGAGCTTACAATCTAAATTTCCTAATATACCCACACACAGACAGAGAGAGACTAAGGTAAATTTTGATAGCAGTCAATTAACCTACCGGTATGTTTTTGGAGTGTGGGAGGAAACTGGAGCACCCGGAGGAAACCCACGCAAACACAAGGAGAACATACAAACTACACACAGATCTAAGGTATCATGTGACATACGTTAACCCGACGTACGTTTCGCCTCAGTCATGGGAATTACCCGTCTGGTGTCTGGGTATCTGCTATATACTTAGAGCGGCCAATCGCATTTCTGCATTATAATTGACAGGTACTACAGGCAACTACTCGTCTCTTATACTTTTTATTGCGGAAAGCTTCATCACTGACGTTACCAATGTGGATTTCATCATCATCATCATTTATTTATATAGCGCCACTAATTCCGCAGCGCTGTACAGAGAACTCATTCACATCAGTCCCTGCCCCATTGGAGCTTACAGTCTAAATTCCCTACTATAGACACACACTCACACACACAGACAGACAGAGAGGGAGAGACTAGGGTCAATTTTTTTATTTATTTTTTTTATTTTTTATTGCAGCCAATTAACCTACCAGTATGTTTTTGGAGTGTGGGAGGAAACCGGAGCACCCGGAGGAAACCCACGCAGACACAGGGAGAACATACAAACTCCACACAGATAAGGCCATGGTCGGGAATTGAACTCATGACCCCCAATGCTGTGAGGCAGACGTGCTAACCACTACGCCACTGTGCTGCCCATCACTTATCACTTCTGATATTTCTTAATATACAACTTAAATATTAAACCCCATTAATAAATCTCTTGGTATTAATATTGCTACCCTGTTCTTGTTTGTAATTAATATTACTAATCTATATATAACATGTGGCCATAATGAATTCATATGGGTGTTAACTTTATTAATCCAAAATGCAAGAAGTGCATAATATAAGGTAAGTGATTATTCTTAATAATCTCACTTGGATAAAATATATCATTATAGATAGATAGATAGATAGATAGATAGATAGATAGATAGATAGATATGAGATAGCTATATAGATTACATAGATAGATATGAGATAGATATGAAATAGATAGAGAGATAGATAGACAGATAGATAGATAGATATGACATAGATAGATAGATAGATAGATAGATAGATAGATAGATAGATAGATATGACATAGATATGAGATAGATAGATAGATAGATAGATATGAGATAGATAGATAGATAGATATGACATAGATAGATAGATAGATAGATAGATAGATAGATAGATAGATAGATATATAGATATTACATAGATATGAGATAGATAGATAGATAGATAGATAGATAGATAGATAGATAGATAGATATGAGATAGATAGATAGATAGATGGATAGATTACATAGATAGATATGAAATAGATAGATAGATATGAAATAGATATTACATAGATAGAAAGATAGATAGATAGGTAGATAGATATATAGATATGACATAGATAGATATGAAATAGATAGATAGATATGAGATAGATAGATAGATAGATACATAGATAGATATGAAATAGATAGATAGATACATAGATAGATAGATAGATTACATAGATATGAGACAGATAGATAGATAGATAGATAGATAGATAGATAGATATGAGATAGATACATAGATAGATAGATGGATTACATAGATAGATGTGAGATAGAAATATATTAGGCAGATAGCTAGATAGATAGCTATGACATAGATAGAATGACATTTGATAGATAGATATAGATAAAAAAAATAGATAGCCTATGTCTGTATTCATTGCTTTCCAGAATGAAAATAAAAACAAGCAATTACATTAAAAAATAACATCTAGACAACAAGATAATAGAAACTATTATACCTTAAAACTATTATTTACTGCACATACATGACCAATAATAGCACTAACAATGACATGCTAAATTAAAATGTTGACAAGCAGTGACAACAGTTCCCTGCTGTAGTCATTGTTATACTAATTTACAAGGTATGACCCACACCCAGAGAACATCTAATGACACATGTAACACTGGGCACTGCCTGTAAGACAGGAGAATGCAGGAGACAGTGGTCAGTTTACCTAACACCAGCTTCATGTGTAAACTGGTTCTCACACCAGCCCCCCCTCCCAGCACATGCTTATTAAATGACCAGTACACTTTGTAGCCTCCTCGCCCTGCAGGCTGCTGCCAGCACAGACAGCTCAAACTATTCTCCACAGCAGAGAGACTTCCACAGCAGAAGTGTCTGTAGTTGTTCTGCAGAACAGAAAACACCTGACCCCTCAGTGTATAACAGCACCCACTGAATGCACTCACCTCTGGGGTGTCCTGGCTGGACGGACAGGAGGGATATGAGTGTACAGAGGTGGTCAGAGCTTGTGGTGCTGTAGATGGAGAGTCTCCTGTTGCTTAGTTCCTCCCCTCCCCCTGCCCTCTTGCTCCGGCAGCACAGGATTCCCCCCACCTCCCCTCTTCTATAACCAGCACTTCTTGTTTGGTCTTAAGATGCAGTAGTTCTCAATGGGAGTGGATAGGGAGGGGGGTTGGGGGCTATATGGCAGGAGGGGAGAGAGGTGTAAAGAGGGAGGCTGGGACAGGGCTGCCCCCAGGGGCAGACTGGGACCTTGCAGGCAGAGGGGTCACACAGACTGACACATTCCCCCCACTCTCTGACAATAGCACACACAAGATAAAGCGGAGGGACAGACATTCCCACCATTAGACAACTAGAGGCATGAAAAGACCCAGACAGGGGGGTGTCATTGAAAAGCAGGACATAGAGAGTGACCACCTGGCCCCATAATGTCATCTCTGGGACCCCTCTTTGCAAATGGGGAAGCAGCACAAGCAAATGAGGGTGCTGAGTCTGATCGATGGCTCTGGCTGCCGAGGATTACATTGTATTGTTGCTAATTGTTCTGTAACAAACTTGTAGTAACGCCAGACACATTGTAAAATACCTGTCCACGGTTATACAGACTAGGGGGGAGATGTATTGCAAATGTGCTGCCTGATTTATAACGTCTGTCAGCTAAATACTAAATTATCTGCAGGGGGAGATATTTTTCTGCAAATGTTCCATTTTCCAAGATCGTTATTTTTAAAAATGTCGCTCTATATTTTAGTGAATAAGCGCCAAAGCTACAGCTCATGTCCTCAAAACAAGTAAAGCAAAGAAACAAAAATCCATTGTATGCTGTACTGTACCCCCTGAGCATGTGCCAGGCTGCCTGTATCATACATACATCCCTGAAGCAATTAATATATAGAACAACATCCAAAGATATTTTGATCAGATAATTTTTGAAGGATCCCACTTAAATGTCAT